>NC_133114.1:1500000-1627031 GCF_022965805.1 Primulina eburnea
AAAATTCTAATTGCAAATTTAGCCATTGCAATTACCTTCAATTTGATTTTGATTATCGTTGATATATTGAAATATGTAGATCAGTTTGGTTCTATTGGTTTCATTAATTTTTTTTTTACAAAATGTATTACATCAAACTATTTTCTCATAAGAATTATAGTGCAATAAGTAATTATAATAATAAAAGCAGCTATGAAACCGGGTCTAAACCGGTTCCGGACTAGACATGAGTCGATTCCGGGTTTGAGCGGACCGAATTGGTTCAGGTTCCAGATCAAGTTTTTAAAAAACCAATCTAATTCAATTAGAATATCAAATTTTGATCGATCTCTTACCGATTTCGACCAACACAACCCGTTAAACATGACTAAATGAATCTAACAAAACTAAAGAACGAGAATCTGATTTTCAATATGATTTAGATATTAATAAATATGTAGAAAAAAAATTAAACTGAACATAATGTTCTCCTCCTATATATGGACGAGTGATTAATATATGATGATAATTTGAATGGGGAGAAATGATTATCAATTGTTATATTATTGGGATACCTGTAAAATTCGCTAAATTTAAAATATATTTGAAAAAATTTTATTAAACCAAAAAATTAATTATATATTCTATTCTATATAATTTTTTAAAGTTTTTCTGAAGAATATAAATTATGTTTCAAATAACATACATGGGAAAAGTAATAAGCCACAATCAAAGTTCTAGGCATGCCATGTTTATAAATACAATCGTACGTAATTTGTAAAAATGTTTATTGTAATCCCTAGGTAACCACATGTTAATCCTCCTCAATTCATCGTAAAGATTTACAATTTTTTTGGAGTTAGAGGAAATATTTTTGTTATAATTAGATCTCGAACATGAAATTTCGTCTCGGTTTCTTTTGTATATTAGATGTTATCTTGTTAAATTCACTTCACTTTTCAAAATTCACCAATCTATTAATCTTCATCTATGATATATGATCCAATAATTTGCTAAATAAAAAATGATAAAAGCAATCATCACATACAAATTCCAGCAAACGAGAGGATTCAAATTTCACAATCTTTTAACTATTTTATTTTCAAATAAATATAAAATATAAAAAAAAGGGTGAACCCCACCCCCGAAGACCCCACACAGAGCCGCCCCAAGCCCCGACATGAAGAGTGGTAAATCAGAGTTATGCACCGGTAGCAGGTACCTAGAGGAGAGGTTGGCTGGAGCAATTCACCATAAAGGGGGAGCCGAGACTCGAACCCTTGCCAACATGGATTAACCGTCTCATTCACTCTATGCCCTTACCACACGGCCTATGCCCCTGGGCAAATATACAATGTGATCAAACAAGCTAAGAAGCGCATTCCTAATGTGTTCAACTAGTAAAAGCGTTCAAAGCGTGGAACCATGTACAATCAACACTCCCCCTTCAAGCTTGATGTGGATGTAAACAACAAGCTTGAACATTTTAATTCGCGTGACAAGACATGAACCTTTTAAGGTTGATGCAAATCACAAACCCCCATAAGCTTAAGCAAGTAAGCATGCTGAGTTCTTCCCAAACTTTTTGTGAAAATGTCTCCAAGTTGTTGATGAGTGGGGATGTACTGAGTGCATATGAGGCCTTCCTTGATCTTCTCACGAACCAGGTGACAGTCTATCTCTATGTGTTTTGTCCGCTCATGATATACTGGATTAGCACCAATGTGTATGGCAGCCATATTGTCACAAAATAATGTCGCAGGACTGCGTATGTCAACTCCCATATCTCGTAAAAGGCCAAGAATCCAAACAACTTCGCATGTGGTGGTCGCCATCGCACGGTATTCAGCTTCCGCAGATGATCGTGAAATGGTGTTTTGTTTCTTAGACTTCCAGGAAAGGAGTGAAGTCCCCAACTTGATACAATAACCAGTAACAGAGCGACGAGTTATGGAACAAGCGGCCCAATCCGAATCACAGTATGCTGCAATGGATAATGAAGCAGCAGGTGTCAACCGAATGCCTTGGCCAGGATTCCTTTTAATATATTTGACAACTCGTACAGCCGCATCAAAGTGAGATGTCTTTGGGGCATGCATAAATTGACTCAATGATTGTACTGCATAGCATATGTCAGGTCGGGTTATAGTCAGGTATATCAACCTACCAACCAATCTCTGATATTCACTTGGATTTACCAGCAAGGCGTCAACTGAAACATTGGTCTGACTTTGCTGTATAACAGAATCAAGCTCATGGCTAGTGAGCTTCTTGTTCTGCTCCATTGGTGTATCAAATGGCCTAGCCCCCGCTACCCCTGTGTCAGCAATAAGCTCCAAGGCATATTTTCTTTGGCTGAGATAGATACCTTCCTTGGAACGTGCCACTTCAATGCCCAAGAAGTATTTGAGATACCCAAGGTCTTTGAGCTGAAGTTTGGAGTGAAGAAACATCTTCAAATTCGCGATTGCTGTTCTACAGCTTCCAGTGATGACAATGTCATCAACATACACTACAAGCAAAGTAAGTGAAGTGTCATCCCGCTTAAAAAACAAGGAGTGATCATGATGAGACTGACAATATCCACCCTCTATCATAACAGCCGAGAATTTCATGTTCCATTGGCGGGAAGCCTGTTTCAAACCGTACAGTGACTTTCTCAGCTTGCAAACCTTGTTTTCTTCTTGAACTTTGTATCCTTGTGGAAGGTCCATGTAGATATCCTCGTCCAAATCTCCTTGAAGGAACGCATTTGTGACATCCATTTGAAAAATGGGCCAATTATTGTTTACAGCCACATCTAATTGTCACAATCTTTGCTGTGGGAGAAAAGATGTCATGGAAATCAATTCTTGGTTGTTGCGTGTACCCTTTGGCCACTAATCGTGCCTTAAAGCGTTCAACACGGCCATCTGGTTTGAGCTTAACCTTGTACACCCACCTGCATCCAATGGGTTTGACTTGTGGTGGCAAAACCACAATGTCCCATGTGTGATTCCTCTCAAGAGCTGCGAGTTCTTCATTCATGGCAGCACGCCATCTATCATCAGTGACTGCCTCATGATAAAAATGTGGCTCCTTGAATGAGGACATGGCTGCCAAAAAATTCTGATGCGATTTGGAAAAATTGTCATAGGTAAGATAGTTGGTTATAGGGTAAAGACACTTAGTGGCAGAACCATGACTGTGAGTAAATGAGCAAGAGTAATCCTTTGCCCAAACCGGAGGAATCTTAGTCCTGGTGGATTTGCGCAATGGAGCATTAGAGGATGCATCATCAAAAACTGATGATTCATTGGCAGGTATGATAGTAGGTTGTCTCTCTTCAACAGCTGATATCCCACCAGCAGTTGGTGATTCATCAGTTGGTAATGCAATAGATGTCCTTTCGTCAGCAAATGAGGTGTCCATCATAGGAGGTGGTGAATGAAAAATGGAGCTAGGTTGACCAGCAACATCAATTTCAAATGGAAACATGTGTTCATAAAATACCACATCTCTTGAGATCAATGTTTTTCGTGACTGAAGGTTGAGAAGCTTGTATCCTTTCTGAACATTGGAGTATCCAATAAAAACACATGGCACTGCACGAGGTGAGAATTTGTGTCTTATTGGCAGAGCCGAAGCATAGCACAAGCAACCAAAGACTCGCAGATTAGTCAATGAAGGGACTTTCTGAAATAACAACTCAAAAGGAGATTTGTTCTTCAGTAGTGGTGTGGGAGCTCTGTTAATCAGATACACAGCTGTTAACACACAATCGCCCCAATATTTAAGTGGTAAGGAAGATTGAAATCAAAGTGCTCGTGCTACATCAAGAATATGTCTATGTTTTCTCTCCACTGTTCCGTTTTGTTGTGGTGTATAGGGGCAGGAGCTGTTGTGTATCACTCCCAAGGAAGAGAAAAACAGTTGGCATTCACCTTTGAAGAAATCAGATGCATTATCTGTCCTGATGGCTCGGATTTTTCTTGAAAACTGAGTGTCTACCATAACAAAGAACAATCTTATCATCCTAAGCACATCCATCTTAGATTGCATCAAATAGACCCATGTTCCCTTTGTGAAGTCATCAACAATGGTAAGAAAATATTTCTCACCATTGTAGGTAGGGGTGTGAAATGGACCCCAAATGTCCATATGAATTAATTGAAATGCTGATGAAGATTGGGATGAGCTAACTTGCGGAAACTTTAATCTACTTTGTTTTGAAACAGGGCAAATAGGACAATGAGATAGGGAAGCATTCTTCTGCACAAAAGGTAACATTTGCATTCTAGATATAGACATGTGTCCTAATCTTTTATGCCAAGTATCAATGTTCACATGTTTACAAGATTCAGTAGCTGAACAAGAATACAACTCATCATGGCTAGATGTAAAAGAAGGAAAAATAAGACTATCCTTGCGAGTTTGTCCAGTCTCTGGTTCAGAGATGAAATGATAAAGTCCATGCCTCTCCCTACCAATCCCCATTATTCTCCCAGTCCTGAGGTCCTGAAATATGCAAAAACGAGGATAAAATGCAACAAAGCAACCATGAGTTCTTGTCAGCTTGGAGACCGATAGGAGATTGAATCGAAAATGGGGTACATATAGGACATGTTCAAGCACAATGGAACTGGTCAAATAAACTGAACCAGTTTTATCAACATTGGCTCTATTACCATTCGGCAGTCTCACTGTGCAAGTGAAGCCTACCATAGATTTTGAGCATGTCAACTGGGAGGAATCACCAATCATGTGCTCATTGGCTCCTGTGTCAATTATCCATCCTGAGTTGATATTGGTTAAGGGAGTACCTGCCATATTGACAGCTGGTGTACACTCATCTTGTATATGGCTACTGCCCAAAAGCTTCAAGATCTCAGCATATTGGCCAGGAGTGAAAAGAGATGGAGTTCCAGCCGCTGGTTTAGGTGGAACAGCAGTGGTATCTTCTTCCACCAAATTAGCATCTCCTGATATTCTTTTTCCTTTCCAATTATCCTTGTATCCTGACTTATTCAGTCCTTTATGTGGAGCTTTGTACAGTTTATGCCATGAGGGATAACCTACAAGTTGATAGCAATGCTCTTTGGTATGACCACTTCTGCGACAATGATCACAACTCAGGTATGGCCTCTCTCTTATTGCAGGGCTCTCTCTGGTCTGATTAGTATAGAAAGCTGCTATCGGAACTTCAACCGAAGATAACGTTCTGTGAGATTCCTCTTGAGATAATAATGAAAAAGCTTGTCCAACTGTAGGCAACGGACTCATCATTAAAATCTGACTTCTTATACTCATGTAGCTGTCATTAAGTCCCATTAGGAATTGAAGGACTTTCTGTTGTTGATCATGATCCAAATATTTCCTAGCGGTATCACATTCACACGAAGGTAGAACCACAAGAGCTGAGTATTCATCCCAGAGTTGTTTAAGTTTGCAAAAGTATGTGGAAATAGTACTGTTACCTTGGGTGTGTCGCCCAATTTCTCGGTGCAGGGAAAAGATTCTCGATCCATTGATCTTGTTAAACTGCTCCTTCAGATCTGACCATACACCCGAAGCCTCCGATGCGTAGATTATTCCACCAAAGATTTCCTTCGAAACCGCGTTCATGATCCATGACAGCACTAGCGCATTGCATCTTTCCCATTGAAGTAAATTTTGATTACCTGCTGGTGGTCGGCGACAGCTCCCATCGATCAAAGCGATCTTGTTCTTGGCTCGTAGTGCGATTAACATAGCCCTACTCCAACTGCCATAGTTTTCCACACCAATCAATTGATCATTCACCAGATTTGTCCCTGGAGTATCGGACGGGTGAATATACAACGGATCATTGAAATTGGAGTTAGCAGCCATCTGATCGCTGAAAGAGATGAGAAAAAAATTTCTTCGAGAGCTATTCAATTGATCAATCGAATCGAAAAATTGAGCTTGAGAGGAAGGATCCCCACGTCTCTGATACCATATCAAAAAGTGAGAGCCAAAATAATTCTGTTGTATTATTCAAAAAACTGTAACGTGTTCCTTTATATACAATGTGATCAAACAAGCTAAGAAGCGCATTCCTAATGTGTTCAACTAGTAAAAGCGTTAAAAGAGTGGAACCATGTACGTGGAACCATGTACAATCAACACTTACCACACGGCCTATGCCCCTGGGCAAATATAAACTATAAAGTATTGTGGCTTAGTGGATTGTCCCATGCAATTCTCAGGGGAAGAAGCCATGAGACCACAGGGAAGGATTATGATTACCACCATCACTAAACGGCAGCATCATCCCGTCTCCGCCACCGCCACCACTCGCACCACCACCGCAGCCATACCCCAGCAATCCTCCCATTTGCTGCTGCTGATAACTCGTACTCCCCATCCAATCCGGAAACCACATTGGCTGATGTGCCCGCTCCATCCCTCCTAACTCCTCCACTGCCGGCTTCTGCTCCAATGCTGCCCTCTTAGACGGAGGCGCCTCCTCCTTCTTAAGCATCTCAATCCTCTTACAAATCTCCTTCAAATTCTGATCAAGCAACCACCCCATATCATTCAACTCCGGTACCGCCAATCCCTGCACCCCCTTACCCGTCAAACACTGATACATAAGATGAGTAATCTCCTTCTCGCGGTTATCTTTCTGCAGTTTCTTGATCTGCTCAGCCGCCTTCGCGATCCGGCCTCGGATAAAAGACTCTTGGTTCACCATTTTCTTGCTTTGCTCCATCTCCGGCACCTGCCTGAACTGCGCTATCACACGTTGCGCTGCTCGTGGATCAGCCGGCCAGACGTCGGGAGTGGACTCGTAAGGACTGTACACGATGGCGCATGCGTCGATCCCGCACAGGGTGCTTAGCTCGCTCACCTTCTTCATGAGCCCTTTCTTTCTTTTCTTGTACGTCGCTTTTCGGGACGAATCATTTGTGATGAATGAGAGCTTCACCTTCTTTCTTGTCATTGCAGCAACGGAAGAACAAATGGTGGATATGGTAGTGTATGTGATCTGTGACGAAGGTTGGGTTTGGTTTCTGGAATGGGAAATGGTGTTGCTATATATAAGGGTTCGTGGGATTTGTTTGAAATTAAGAGGGGAGATTTTGGGAGTAATGTTTTCCAAGATTTTGGTAAGAATTTTAATATTTTCATATCATTCAAATTATTGCTCGAAGATATGTGTATATATCTATTAATGTATCGGTTAATAGACACATGCATGATGTTAATTTGACACTGTTAATTCATTTATTTTATTATCCATTTTTAAAAATCTTACAAGGGCTTTGAAAATTTAGATTTTTTTAGGAAAAATAATACATTTTGTTAAGTTTTTATGTAGAAATATTTTTTTAAAAGAGCATAAAACAATACATTTGTATTTTTAGTTTTGTAACTTGTATTTTTTTTTACATTTTTTGTTTTTTAGAGAATTCTACTATGTTTGCAAATAAAAAAAAGTTCAAAAAATAAAAACAATACACAAGTTACATGACTAAAAATGAAAAAATATATAAATTACATTACTAAATTTGAATATTCATCGCAACAGGATCAAAAATGAAAAAAAAACACGTAATTTGCAAAATTAAAAATACAAATTCACCGTAAACACGAAAAAGAAAATATAAATTAGAAGACAAAAAATGTACTGTCTTATCCCCATGCAACCAACATGTAGTAACGAATCATATCGAATATGGTCAAAAGATGAAATTTACTTGTGTCGGATATGGCAGTCAAATTTCATTTGTTAAAACAGATACTTCTATTAAAACTCGTAGAAATATCTGACAATATCCATTACATATTCATATGTGAGTAAGGGGACATGCACTTGCATTATCTTCCTTTCGTACTTGACTATTCTGCTTTTTGTTCCCACTGCTCAACTTCATTTCTGCGTCAACATAAATATTATCAAATGCAGTACAGTATTTTTAAAAACTTCACAACTTAGAAATGATCCATCTTTTTTGGTCAGCAAGATGTCACTTTTTTTCTCTAAGTTCATGTGAAACTCGTTCCTATTGCCATCTGAGGAGGGAGACATCATTTGCAAGAACTCGATTTTTCATGGCAAATGAGCTTTCTGCACAGCACAAAGGTCACGGTATTATTTACAGAACTCGATTTTTCATGGAGAATTCTGAGCTGATATATTGTGGCAAGCCTCTCTACCAATGCACCAAACTCGGCTTCGACTTGGTGTTGCAGTCACAGAAGTTATTCTAGCTTCTTCTTCATACTGAGTTTCAACGTTGGAATTGCGAGATTTTTTATCAGTGCTATTCAACTGATGAATCAAGGAGTGTCTTACTCGATCTAGCACGGGGCTGTCTGATATTCCAGGGATCTTGGCTCCAACAAGGTGAGACATTGCCACCGGCGAATTTGGGTTACTGATGACATCTTCTTGTAGAATATCTCCTATTCGGGACAGAATGCTGAACGCCAAGTTGGCTAGAACTCGGGAATAGGCTTCAAGAATAGAGTGCCCCACGTCCTACAAATAACCAACTAAATAGTTTCAAACTCTGATGATAAATGAGTCAAGACATTTGAAAATTCTTGGTAAAGTAAATCGTAACTGACCTTTCCGTATTGGACTTTTGTGACATCAAGGAATGTTCGAGGAAGATTTGGGTATCTGTTCTTGAGCTGCCGCAGAAGCATTTCCGCCCGGTTCACCAATGACTCTGTCTTATCCAGCTCAGATAAAGAATCTTTGACAAAAGACCATGATGTTCGGACCGGAGATTTTTTGCTGTATTGCTCGTTGATTCTCTCTTTCCATGAAAGTATAGCTGCTTCTAATCTGTTAATAGCTTCCAGAGCACCTTGGTCGGATTTCAGATTTAAACAATCGATCATCTCATCGACTGAGGTTGAATCTGCAGTCAATATCTTGAAGAGTTCCTCACTAAGATTTGCCTTTGCTGACTGAAACGATACACAAGAGAATGGGAGTCGACATCATTGAAAAATAAAATTAAAAATTTTCAAGCTACCGTCGGGCAGATCAAGCATAAAAGAGAGATGAAGACATCGAAAAGGTATACGAATCAATTAACAAAAGAAATCAAAGAACGTGTTATGCAACAGCTATAAAATCTCAAGATTTCTAGAGCTTCCTTGCCTTTGGAAGTGCATCCTTGATGATAGTAGGAATCGGCATTTCTACCAAAACATTTTCATTGATCGATCTTGCAGCCTTGAAAACTTGATAGACCAATTTACCCTGATGCAATAATCTCTTTCTTTCTGTGTCCGAGAGTCCAACTTTAGGTACCCGAGGAGACGGAAGCCACCATCTTTGACCATGCCCACCACTCAGGCTTCTTCCTTCTGCTTGGCTACCTACTTCTGAGTACCAAAATTCTGTATTGGTCATTGAATCAAGTGTGTCCTGGAGGGTTAAGAAATCAAACAAGTGAATTATAGGCGGAACAAACAAAAGAAGATTGCTTTATGAAAGAAGAGACTACATACAATGAGCATGGAATCCAGCTTCTGCAATGCTGGAAGATTCATATGGATGTCTGCTCGAGCTTTTGGGGTCATTATCTACACCAAAACCAGTGATTTTATTAGCAGGATGAACCAACAAGGGAGGACATGACCTTTGACTCGGTTAAAAGATGAAATACCTCCAGTGTTCGGCCATTGGTGCCTCTTTGTTTGGCCGGAACCAACTCAACCATATAGCTAGTCGGGGACAGCAACCAATTCATTTCTTTATGCCAGTTATTTTTCCTTTCCTCAGGCAGTGGCTCCAACTTCCAAAGCTCGCCAAAAACAGAAGCTGCGATAAACCCGATGCGAAACGAAACGACATTAAGAAGATTAAACTGATTATAAAGATTGATTCCAGATGAGTGATAAGTAGTTAGGCACCTGCTAGATTTGTTATTCCATTGGATAAAGCTAATGCAGAGGACACTCCCTTGGCACCTCCAGTAAGATCCTCCCCAAGCAGTAGCTTGGCAAAAGTCTCTTTCAATGTTTCAACATCCCTAAATCGATTAGTATAGTCAAGTTTTTCTTTTTCGCGGAGATGTTGTGATCTTGCTGAAGATTTCCTTTCATCTTGACACTGATCATCTTTCTTCATTATCTCCCAGAGAGAAGAGAATGATCCAAAAGCATTATTGCTAGAAGAGTAGCTAGAATCATCGTCAAAGGAATCTGTGACGCACCCTTCTCCTCTGCTAGTGACACTTTCATTATCATACGGGACATTGTTGAGAATGCAGCTCTCGAGACCATTGTATGTCATTATTCCTGAATATTCATGCTTCAATTTAGTAATTCATGATGGAGGGGCTTACAGTTAGAAAACTATCATGTCAGAGTAGTGCAGATACAAATTTTCATGTTCCGGCAACTGCAGCGTGAAAGGATTGAAGATAATAAATATCTACTAGTGGTACTACTATAGATTTTAAATAAACAAAACCATTTTCTCATATCTAGTATAAACTAATCGATATTCCAGTTCATTCAACAGGCGTTCAATTTCCAACTATTGACCAATTTTCTTGAGGCATCCAGCATCAAAGAAGCAAATCGAACGCTAAGCAAACAACATTATAATTGCCTGAATCGCAATGAATCAACATACACAGATGAAAACACCAGAAACATTGCCCGGATTCTTACATAAGAAGTCACAAAAGCCTAAACATATGAAATATTATCCACAAACATTGCCCGGATTCTTACATAAGAAGTCACAAAAGCCTAAACATGCAGTAGTGAGACATGTCATATAGAAGGAGAGATAAAGTTGATGTCATATTTCTACGGAGAGACAGGAAGATTCAGTTTGAAAAAAAACTACAAAAAACAGAGCTGGAAAGTCAACTGTATCCACAAACTTCTGTATTTTGTCAAGAAGTTAGACTGACATCTCAACATCTAGATACCAAAGGGCAAGGGCAACCATGAAAGAGTAGACAAACCTCTTCGTGTCATTATTCTACTCTTTGGATTTAGTAGTCGAGTCACTTACTAGAATAAAGAAAATAAAAATTAAAAGGATCTTAAGGAGGGCATTATTTAATCATATTTTCAACTTAAAAGTCAAAACTTGACACATAAACACAGAGAACGTGAAATAGACGGAGAAGTAAGTGAATCTATATTACATACGTATTCCATTATTTAATTAAGGAACAATTTTTGTGAACACATGTGGGAGGACAATGACTTTCTTTCTCCACTAAGATTATACACATATATTATTTGAGAAAATATAAGTATAGTTTCAAATGAAACAGTAATGGTGATTTTAATCCAATATTATTTAAGTGTGAGGTCCACCACTTATGTCATTCAAATTATAAGCAAGGGGCCATACAAGCTCCCTCCAGCCTCCATCACGGACAATTATTGACAAATCTCTATCACTTTACAATGGTATCTATCAGAAAGTTTTGAAAACTTTTTCCTCTTCTTTATATTTCAAAAAACATTTTGAAAAGTTAAATTTGAAATGCTTGGGGCCTCACTAGTTCATTCCCATCAAAATAAAGGGTCCCTCCACCAATAATTGTCATTTTAAAAACAAGAACGAGAAATAACCCTTTAGTAGATGAAGTAACTCAAACAAGTAAATCAAGATCGATTTAGTATAAAAATAACCTCTCGAATACTATTTTACTCGTATTTTTGAACTTCTTTTTAATGGTCAAAGGGGGGACATATAACTACTTCTGACTGTGAAATAAATGTGTAAATTTAAGAATATAAACAGAGTTACCCCACTTGGAAAAAAATGCACATGGAGCTGTAGCCTGTAAGGTAGGAAGCTTTCACCAAAATTAAAACGGGCATTATGTAGCATATATACCGTAGAATATAGGCATCATCCTTCACCAAACAAATATTCAGATCTTTCTTGGTCTGGACCATTTAGGAGAGGGACTTGCAATATATAAAGGCTTAACACCTATAAAAGTCTCTCTTTATATCCATGTTTTAGTCTAGTAAACATCACCGACGAATATCAATTAGTATATTAAAATGAAAGATTTTCTCCCCAAAAAACCACATAGCCATACACCATTCTTGGTCTTGCCCCCATCCGGATCCTAGGCCCGACTCCGAAATGTATACTTGCTCTTATAGGATCCGTTTACTACTAGTTTGCCGTAGTTACCTTTGTAATAGAATTTCAGCCAAAAACTTAGTCCATGACTAAGAAAGATACAAAGAATCAAACATAATCATTCATTTTATTCACATTCTAAATCACAACCAAGTCAAGAGACAAGAAATAGGAACGTACTCTCTTGTTCATCAAAATCAAGGCTAATTTCCCTGTCTCTGGAACAACAAGCAAGTCGCCTCCTCATGATCATTTTTTGAATCCTGTTTGGTTAATTATTTGAATATTCAACGCTATTCAGTACACACCACACCTAAGTTAAAAAAGAAGAAGAAAAAATAATACCTTTAATGAACATATAAGAAAGTGAAAAACACAATGCAGGAACTTAAACCAGAATTAGGTTGACAAAAAGGACACAAGAACCAATCTTTTACTAGCAGCAATGTGCATTTGTGAATGTGAACAAAAATAGGACCACAAAATTCTTGAACAATAAGAATTCGTTGATACAGGGGAAACTTGGGACAATGGCGTTCCAACACATGAAATGCAATCACATGCAGTGCAGGTGTAAATAAATATTCTATAGACTTTTCATACTAGATAGACTAGGGAGACTCAACAATAAATACATTGAATACAAGACATTGAATACAAGACATGACATTTGCCAAATTTTGTAGCATTTTAGTAGCAAAACGTTTAAGAGAAAAATAGTGCACTCTTTTTCATTCATAAAGAATCAAGAAAGTAGCAATATTTTAGGATTTGTTTCTCTTTGAAACCTGCAACGTCTCTATGAAAAAATAGAAAAATAAAATCCAAATCCCGAAGCCATTTCTCGAGTTGACTCGGAGCAGAACGAACTTATCCAGTCCGAGTTAGTAAGGAAAAAAACAAGTGGGCATCCATAGAATATAACAAAAAAAATTCCAATGTTAGAATTAATTTGCAAGAAAAAGATGACTTGAAAGAGGCTTTGACGGAACGGAAATAGTCTTTCTTCAGGCAAAAAAGAGTGAAAAGGAGGCTTTGTTTATATGTCAGCCTCTGCATTAAAAAACTACATTTGACTGTGTAAGAGAAAAAAGGGCGAAGGTGAAAAATATTGGGAAAGAAAAGGAACGCATACTGCATACAAAGCGTTTTCCTACGTGAACATCCTGGTGCTTTTGTCGACATGGAGAATGGGAAAAGTTTGAAACTTGAGAGAAGAAAAAAAAAAGTTGGTCGAAAAATCGGTGGATCATGAAAGAAACAACCAAGAACCAGACATCTTTCTGGAAGAAAAATCTTGGATTTTCACACACACATACAAACACACTCGGGAAGAATGTTTTAACTTTACACATGTAGAATTGGAAGAACATCTTGGATTTTCACACACAAACACACTCAAAGGACATTCTAGAAAATCCCATAAAAAAAAGATTGAAACTTCGAAAACACAAGCACTTAATCATGGAGGCATTTAAACAAAAACAAAAAGAACCCATTAACAAAAGAGTAAAATTTCGAAAAAAGAGCGCGGAGAACGGAGGAGAGAGGCATACCTGAACGCCTGATCACACAAATGAGATTTCTTTTATACAATATTAATAATAACAAGATATATAGTGATTGAATCGAATACTTTATACAGGGAAGAAGTAAAGATTGGATACTCTGAAGCAATGAGTGTGAATAAATATAACACAGGCTGAGGCAATGCTGAATGGATTATGAAATAGTATTAATGGCGTCAGAAAATTGGCAGATTAAAGGGAAGTGAAGAAAGAATACTACTTACTACATCTGTGTGTGACTGTGTGTGTGTTTTTTCATCAAAGAGAGATTATAATATACTAGTTATTTTGCATAAGCGATAGAGTGTCCACTTGTTTTTATAATTATCGAAAGATTAAAATGAAATTTGACAAATTATCGATAGATTAAATTATTATTTGAATCGTTGTAATTAAAAAATATAAAAACAAAAGTTTTCGTTTTAATTAAAAAATAAAAACAAAAATGTAATATTGGTATCATATAAAGATAAAATTAGAAGAACCAAAAACAGATCAAGACATCATTTTTATATCTATTATAGAGATTCTTAATAATAGTAATAAATATATAATTTTCGTATGCTAATATTGGAAATGAAACATACAAAAATTATATATTAAATAAATAAACGTCACTTTACAAGGGTTCATATAAATATGTAAAATGATATAAGTGTGAAAGATGAGTGTTGCATATCAAACCTGATATTATATATATATCTAATACTATTATAAATATATGAGTTTGAATTATGAGCTTACTATTTTATCCTTTCATTTATTTTACAATTTGTTATGTTCATGAGGTTTTTTAAGTCATTTTCTAAGTTATTTTAATATGATCATTAATAGTGTACTTAATTTCATCAAGATAATTATTAATTTGATTTTATTTTTGAATTTCATTTAGTTTAATGTTACATATTTAATTGTGACCTTACTATTTTACTCTTTCATTTATTTTACAATTTGTTATGTTCATGAGGTTTTTTAAGCCATTTTCTAAGTTAATTTAATATGATCATTAATAGTGTAATTAATTTCATCAAGATAATTATTAATTTGATTTTATTTTTGAATTTCATTTAGTTTAATGTTACATATTTAAAAAAATGACTAATATTACAAACATCTATTTACTATTATCTATTATCTAATACTATTAAAAAAATTAATTTCATCAAGATAATTATTAATTTGATTTTATTTTTGAATTTCATTTAGTTTAATGTTACATATTTAAAAAAATTGCTAATATTACTAACATCTATTTACTATTATCTATTATCTAATACTATTAAAAAAATTGCTAATATATATATATATATATATAGATATATAATTATTATATATATCTAATACTATTATAAATATATGAGTTTGAATTGTGAATTTACTTGGTTACCCTTTTCCAACTATTACTTAATTAATGTCTTATTTATTTATTAGTTTGAATTGTGAATTTACTTGGTTACCCTTTTCCAACTATTACTTAATTAATGTCTTATTTATTTATTTAGGTGACTTTTCAATTTTCTTATCTAATTACCTAATTTGTTTAATTAATACATTTTACTATGCATTATTTCACATCAATATATTTTCTAAGCTTTATAATCAAAAATGGTTTGGATTTAATTTTTAAAACTTCAAGTTAAAAAAACATATATGTTTTATATCTAAAAATAGTTCAAACTTTATATTTTAAACTTCAAGTTAAATGAACATATATATAAATTTTTTGTTAGCAATTCGGACTTAACTTTTTAAACTTTAGGTTAAAAAAACATATATGTTTTATAAATAAAAATAGTTCAAACTTTATTTTTTAAACTTCAATTTAAATGAACATATAAATTTGTGGTTAGTATTTTTTAAACCTACAATATATTTTCTATTTTTTAAATATATTTTCTATGTTTTTTTAAACTTCAAGTTACATTAACATATAAATTTTTGGTTAGCGGTTCGGACTTAATTTTTTATCTATCTAATCTAATCTAATACTATTATAAATATATGAGTTTGAATTGTGAATTTACTTGGTTACCCTTTTCCAACTATTACTTAATTAATGTCTTATTTATTTATTAGTTTGAATTGTGAATTTACTCGGTTACCCTTTTCCAACTATTACTTAATTAATGTCTTATTTATTTATTTAGGTGACTTTTCAATTTTCTTATATGAGTTTGAATTGTGAATTTACTTGGTTACCCTTTTCCAACTATTACTTAATTAATGTCTTATTTATTTATTTAGGTGACTTTTCAATTTTCTTATCTAATTACCTAATTTGTTTAATTAATACATTTTACTATGCATTATTTCACATCAATATATTTTCTAAGCTTTATAATCAAAAATGGTTTGGATTTAATTTTTAAAACTTCAAGTTAAAAAAACATATATGTTTTATATCTAAAAATAGTTCAAACTTTATATTTTAAACTTCAAGTTAAATGAACATATATATAAATTTTTGGTTAGCAATTCGGACTTAACTTTTTAAACTTTAGGTTAAAAAAACATATATGTTTTATAAATAAAAATAGTTCAAACTTTATTTTTTAAACTTCAATTTAAATGAACATATAAATTTATGGTTAGTATTTTTTAAACCTACAATATATTTTCTATTTTTTAAATATATTTTCTATGTTTTTTTAAACTTCAAGTTACATTAACATATAAATTTTTGGTTAGCGGTTCGAACTTAATTTTTTAAACTTCAAATTAAAAAAAAAACATATATGTTTTATAACTAAAAATAATTCAAACTTTGTTTTTTAAACATATATGTTTTATACCTAAAAATAGTTCAAACTTTATTTTTTAAACTTCAAGTTAAATGAACATATATATAAATTTTTGGTTAGCAATTCGTACTTAATTTTTTAAACTTTAAGTTAAAAAACATATATGTTTTATAAATAAAAATAGTTCAAACTTTATTTTTCAAAATTCAATTTAAATGAACATATAAATTTATGATTAGTATTTTTTAAACCTACAATATATTTTCTATTTTTTAAATATATTTTCTATGTTTTTTTAAACTTCAAGTTACATGAACATATAAATTTTTGGTTAGCGGTTCGAACTTAATTTTTTAAACTTCAAATTAAAAAAAAACATATATGTTTTATAACTTCAAACTTTATTTTTTAACCTTCAAGTGAAATGAACATATAAATTTATGATTAGTATTTTTTAAACCTACAATATATTTTCTACTTTTTAATATATTTTCTATGTTTTATAACCAAAAATGGTTCGAACTTAATTTTTTAAACTTCAAGTTACATGAATATATAAATTTTTGGTTAGCGGTTCGTACTTAATTTTTTAAATTTCAAGTTAAATAAATTTTTGGTTAGCGATTCGGACTTAATTTTTTAAACTTCAAATCAAAAAAACATATATGTTTTATAACTAAAAATAGTTCAATCTTTATTTTTTAAATTTCAATTTAAATGAACATATAAATATATGGTTAGTATTTTTTTTAACCTACAATATATTTTTTATTTTTTAATATATTTTCTATGTTTTTTTAAACTTCAAGTTACATGAACATATAAATTTTTGATTAGCTATTCGGACTTAATTTTTTAAACTTCAAATTAAAAAAACATAAATGTTTTATTATAACTAAAAATAGTTCAAACTATATTTTTTAAACTTCAAGTTAAATGAACATATAAGTTTGTGGTTAGTATTTTTTAAACCTACAATGTGTTTTCTATTTTTTAATATATTTTCTATGTTTTATAACCAAAAATGATTCGAACTTAATTTTTTAAACTTCATGTTACATGAACATATACATTTTTGGTTAGCGGTTCGAACTTAATTTTTTAAATTTCAAGTTAAAAAAACATATATGTTTTATAACTAAAAATATTTCAAACTTTATTTTTTAAAC
This sequence comes from Primulina eburnea, assembly GCF_022965805.1. Classification (NCBI taxonomy): domain Eukaryota; kingdom Viridiplantae; phylum Streptophyta; class Magnoliopsida; order Lamiales; family Gesneriaceae; genus Primulina; species Primulina eburnea. Next base: position 1,517,552 of record NC_133114.1, read on the forward strand.
TTCAAGTTAAATGAACATATAAATTTGTGGTTACTATTTTTTAAACCTACAATATATTTTCTATTTTTAAATATATTTTTTATGTTTTTTTAAACTTGAAGTTATATGAACATATAATTTTTTGGTTAGCGGTCCGGACTTAATTTTTTAAACTATAAATATTTTATATATTTTTTTAAACTTCAAGTTACATAAACATATAATTTTTTTGTTAGAGGTTCAGACTTAATTTTTTAAACTTCAAGTTAAATAAAGTTAATTTATTTAATTGATAGATTGATACATAATTATGCATTATTTTCCCATTATTAGTTAATAATTGATATATTTTTAATTTAATTTAATTAATTTATTTATTTATTTAATTGATACATAACTATGCATTATTTCAAATAAAAAGTTGAATACTATTAATATTTCTTACATATTTTTTTATTATGCATTCTTTCACATAATAAAGTAGACTACTATTAATATTTTTTAAACGTACAATATATTTTCTATGTTTCATAACAAAAAATAGTTCGAACTTAATTTTTTAAACTTCAAGCCAAATAAACATATACGTTTTATAAGCAAAAATGGTTCGAACTGTATTTTTAAAACTTCAAGTTAAATGAACATATAGATTTGTGGTTAGTGGTTGAGAGAATAAAATATAAATCAAACAAAGAGAAGCATTTTGTTTTCTGTTATATATTTTATTTATTCAGCAATGAGCCTTTTATAGGCAAATACACATATGGAAAGAACCATAAAAATAGCAACAGTATTTGACCACTAAACCATGAAATAACAAATATGCTAAGATAATTATTTTCTGTAATACTTTGTTAATAATAAACAATGACTAACAAACTTTATTTGACAAGACAGATAACTAAGTACTTCGACAAACCTTTAACAATTCAATAATCTCTCCCTTAAACCGATAAGGTCAACATCGGCTTAATTAGAACATCATCCCTCAAATTTGTTTTGTAGTATGCTAATACCAAGTAGCTCCCTTAGTTTATGAAATGCAGGCAGTTTCAGGGACTTGGTAAACATGTCAGCTACTTGATTTTCACTTCTACAATAGATGAGATCAATTGTTTCATTCTTTGTGAGGTCACTTAAAATTGATATTTCACATCAATGAGCTTGCTTCTTCCATGGAGGACTAGATTCTTTGATAGTTTTATGGCTAAACTATTATCATAATAAATTGCAAAAGGATCATGATTCTTGAATTTAAGCTCTGCAAGAATTTTTCTCAACCAATTAGCTGGACATGCACGTTAAGTTGATGCAACAAATTTAGCTTCAATGGTTGATAAAGTAACAATTGATTGTTTCTTCGAAGTGCATGGAACAACCGCTTGATCTAAGAAAAAAATCATATCCTTAAGTTCTTTTTCTATCATCTCAATCTCCTGCATAATCACTATCACAAAAAATCCATCAAATCTGATTGTTCTCCTTTCTTATAGTAGAGACCAAGTTCTTGTGTTCGTTGCAGGCATTGTAAAATACTAAAATCCTCTTAACAGCTTAAAAATGCATTTCTGTAGGATTCTCAATGTATCTGCTTATGAGACTGAAAGAATACATAATATCCGACATTGTTGCTGTCAAATACATTAAGCTTCCAACAATTTGCTTGTAAAATGTGTTGTCAATCTTCTTTCCTTCACAACTTTTTGTTAGCTTCAAACCATACTCTACGGGAGTACTTGCAGAATTACATTTCTTCATATTAAATCTGCACAAAACTTTTTGAACATGTTTCTTTTGTGAAATAAAAATCTCATAAGTAGATTGAACTACTTCATACCAAGAAAATAATGCATTTTTCCAAGATCCGACATATCAAACTCAACCATCATGGACTTCTTAAATTTTTCAAACATGACACTATCATTTTCAGTGAATATAAGATCATTAACATATAAACAAACAATGAGATTTTTCCTTCATCTTCAATTTTGTACAAAGTTTATACTCATATGGACTTTTTTGAAAACATACCTTAAAAAATAAGTCTCAATTTGACTATACTAAGCTCGTGGGACTTGCTTTAGCCCATACAAAGTTTTTTTTTCCAATTTATACACTTTATGCTCATTTCCAACTTAATATAACAAGCAGGTTGATGGATACATATATGTTCTTCCAAGTCTCCATGTAAGAACGCCGATTTCACAGCCAAATAGAAGATAGACCATGAATATTGCGCTACTAAGGCAATTACCAATCTGATCGTATCATGTCTTGCAACTGAGCAAATATTTCTTTATAACAGACTCCAAACTCTTGTTTGTAATCTTTTGCTACCAACGGTGCCTTGAATTTGTCGGCTTTCCATTTTCTTTCAATTTACTCTTGTGAATCTACTTCACACATCATTTTTGACCTTTTGGAAGCTCGATGAGTTCCCAAGTTTTATTTTTATCGATGGATGTGATTTCAGCATCCATTGACTTTTGCAATTTTGATTCTTTGACACCTTCTTCGAAAGCTGCTGGATTACAATATGAAAATAGAGCAAAATGAACAAATTAATCTTTAATTTGGTTATTACCAGTTGCCTCATAATTTGTCATCCATGTTGCTCTTCTTTTAAATCGTTGAGATCTTTGTTCATTTTCTGTCTCATTGACTGAAATATGTAGATTGATTATTGGTTGTTGCTTGTACTCTACAGATTATGCATTCTCCAAAGGATGCTGCATTTCTTCTCCATTTTCACCATCAAAATCAGCTTGAATTGGTTGTCTAACAGTATTTTCATCAACGAAAAACTACTGAACACCATGAATATTTTTGGCATTGGGACAACTGCATCTGCCGATTATCGTGTTAGTATCTATTTGGTTCAACTTTGAACACAATTCTTTTTTTGCGCATATATTTTACCTTGTTGACTTGTAACTCAACTGAGTTGAGATAAAACGATTGTATTTTGTTAGCTCAAACCAATCATACCGAAAGTTTTAATAGGTATTCATTCATCCCCTCTAAACATCTAGCCGGTCCTAACAACATATGAGATTGAGTATATGCTGATAGTCATAGACTAAAAAACGAAAGCTAGAGAAATCCACCATTCATTATTGTAATTTCAATTATTAAATAACAAAAGGACACTTGGTTATTGTATGTTGTTGAATTAGTTAAATATAATTTGACATAGTATATTGATAAAATAATGAATTCCTTCAAAAGCATTGATTAAGAATTGATATGTGCGTTAACCGATATTCGAACAGTCGTTTATTAATTATTTAATTTAAGTTATTTAAATTGTGTTTGTTTCATCCTTTTATTTTAATTTAAATTTACTTTATTAATTTATTCAAGTTTTTGTTCAAGTTAATTAAAGAATTGTTTTTAATGTAGATTTGTAATATATCAAGTTCTGTCGGACGATATCCGTACTTGTTATTAAAACTTGACATGTACACAGAAATAACAAACAAAATTATATAACGAAAAGTAAATTAATTAAAATAAACATGTGAAAACATGTAAATTTCATATATGTAATTAATATGAATTTATAAAAAATATAATTTTCATTTTTATTTATTATATCAACTAATTTTATCTTAAATAAAATCGTTTCCACGTGCAACGCACGTGCACTTTTCTAGTATTGTTAAATATATGAGTTTGAATTGTGAGCTTACTATTTCACCCTTTCATTTATTTTACAATTTGTTATGTTCTTGAGGTTCTTTAAGTCATTTTCTAAATTAATTTAATATGATCATTAATAGTATACTTAATTCCATCAAGATAATTATTAATTTGATTTTACTTTTGAATTTCATTTAGTTTAATGTTACATATTTAAAAAAATTGCTAATATTACTAACATCTATTTACTATTATAAATATATGATTTTCATTTTTAAACTTACTATTTTACCATTTCGTTTGTTTTATAATTTGTAATGTTCACGAGGTTCTTTAAATTATTTTTTACGTTTACGTTAGTTATTTAAACATTGACATCAAATTCATAGAAAATTATTATAATAATTTTATAAATTAAAAAATTGTTAATATTCCGAATATTAAGGTAATATTGGGAATACGAATGGAGACGAGTGAGATTGAAAAAAATTAAATTGTTAATAAATATTAAGATCGTATAAAACATCTTTTTTACATTTAAAATAAAGATATTTTTAGACTACTTATGTATCAATATAGATACATGATCGAGAGAAAATGTTTGTATGTAAGTGATTTCAATGCAAATATTTAAGCATTTAGTCAATTTCGATATATGATGCTAAAAAAATATCCCTAAATAATATATTATCTATTAATAATATCTATTAAATATATGACTTTCATTTGTGAGCTTACTATTTTACCATTTTTTTTTCAATTCGTCATATTCATGATGTTATTTAAGTCATTTTTTATGTTATAGTTTAAAAAGATCATTAATAGTGTACTTAACTCAATCAAACTACTTATTATTTTAATTTAATTTTAATTATTTAAATTTATACATTGCAGTTAAACTCATGAAAATCTCTACCATATTAATGATAGATAATAATGGGATGACAAAGGGAGATGAGACGGATGTAATAAAAATAAATTATTAATAAATATTAAGTTCATATAAAACTTCTTTCTCTCATTTAGAATAGAGATATTTTCAGACTCTTTGTGTCAACTGAGATACATGATTGAGAGAAATATTTGTATGTAACTGATTTCAAACACTATTTTCAAGTTATTTGGTCGATTTTTTATATATGCTGCTAAATAAATATTACTAAATAATATGCTTCATTTGATCATTTAGTGTTCTTGCAATGAGATATGTTTTTTACCTTAGCGTTAACATGTTTTATTGTTATATGTCATTTGTGTTGATTATGTTGTATGTATATCATATAAAATGTCAATATTTCTCAAAGAATAAAATCGTTTTTTAAAAAGAAAAAATTGTTCATCCAGAAAGAGAAATACATGAAAAACAAAGTGTACACAATTCTCATTCTATTTATTGGTATGAGAAAATTTTTAAAATTTTGTGGACACAATAGATCAATTTTGTGAATTTTTAGTAAATTGAGATATTGAGCCAGTTGCACTTTATTTCCTCCAATATCATCTTGATATCTCATATGCATATCTTAATTACATTATTCGTGTCTCTTCTCAAAACTTTTAAAATGCAATAATTAATTTTGTATATCGTTCCACAAGATATAAAATATTATAAACAAAATGTAAATTCGATAAAAGAAAATTTGTTTTGTTTCAAAGAATAATATAATATTATGTTCTAGACACAACAAATGAGATTGAAACGCAATCATTGTTCCAAAGCTTCTAAAAAAATGGCTAACGAGATGACTTTTCTGAATTGCGTCAAATTAAACGAGGACACAGTTCTAATATATAGTAATTTGAATAGATTTTCAAGTATTATTTCTCACAGTGATTGAGAAATAATCGTTAAAAATTTATTAACCTTATAGCTATATGTTGTGTGAAATAATTGTCCTTATTTAGTAGCGCGATCGAACCATGTTGCTTGAGCTGCTGTGCGGTTTAAAAGATTTAAGTTGCACCATACCACCAGCTATAGCTTTTGGTAAAATGGTAAGCACTCGGTCCTACAATTGTTATCAGAGCCAAGGTCACCGGTTCGGTTCTCATTGATTGCAAGGAGTGCAATTATTGGGAGGGAGATTGTTGGGTGCAATAATTGTCTTTGTTTAGTAGAGCGATCGAACCATGATGCTTGAGCTGTTGTGCGGTCTAAAAGATTTGAGTTACACCATTACCACCAGCTATAGCTTTTGGTAAAGCGGTAAGCACTCGGTCCTACACTATATGTTATTAATATTGATACTGAATATATAAAATTGATATTACAGATAGCACAATGTTTGAAAAAATTACAACATCATTCACTGATTATGTTGTTGAAGGATATATAGGTTATATATACTTTTACTCACAAGTAAAAACCTTGACTAAAAGAATTTTTTCTTAGGAGTTACAGTTGATGATTGTCATAAACTGAAAAATCATTCAACCAAAAAAAAAAAAAAAACAAATAGTCGAAATATAAGATTACCAGATAAAAACAATGTAGAAAATGGAAAAAATTTCGTGATAGGGAAGCAAACTACAAGCATGTCAGATCCCAGATGAGGATTCTAAATAAGATAATAGTATTAAAGATGATCATATGCTTGTTGAGTATACCAAAATGGTTATACACATATTATAAAAACTACGACAAAAAGTTGTTGAGTTGTCAAAACCAACCAAGAAGCATATATTAAAAAATATGTCATGTGGATAAGATAACTTTTCCGATTCATATACTGTCTATGGTCATGATTTTTATTTTTTTGGTTTGATTTTATTCAATGTAAATGCTACTAGCCATATTTTAATTAATTTAAATATTATCAAAATTTCATTCATATATTTTCAGCAGTTTCGTTGCTCACGTGCAACGCACGTGCACTTTTCTAGTATATATAAATATATCACTTTAATTGTGAATTTACTTGGACACCCTTATTAATTATAAATTTATTATAATTTACTTGGACACCCTTATTAATTATAACTATATTATATATAAATATGTCACCTCAATAAATATGCCACTTTACTTGGACACCCTTATTAATTATGACTTTATTATATATAAATATGCCACCTCTATAAATATGTCACTTCAATTGTGAATTTATTTTGACATCTTTATTAATTATGACTTTTTATCTATCTAACTATCAACTCTATACTAATATAAATATATGGATTTGAATTATAAATTTATATAAATGTCCTTATCTTCATTCAAAAAATAATCATTAATACATGTTTATTTTTGTTTGTTTTTCATCTATTCATTTAATAATTATTTTTCATCTATTCATTTAATAATAATCATTAATACATTTTTATTTTTTTGTTTGCTTTTCATCTATTAATTTATAGAATTTAAAACCTACTAAAAAATGGAGTTTGTTAAAATAAACATGTTTTTTGTTTGTTTGCTATCAGCGATTAATGTATTATAAAATAAATTGAAAAAAATATAATTTAGTCATCATTTTTTAGTCATCATTTTTTGTAATGAAATTTACACTCTATTTTAAAATATATATATATATCTTTAATGAAATTTAAATTAAATAAAAGAATAATGAAATTTGCATTTTTGTTTGATTTCTATTTTTTTATTAATTAATGAATTTTAAAATATATCGAATAAAAATGAAGTTTATATTATTGTTCAAAATTTTATATTTCTCCAATTTTTAGTAAGTTTTATGTGAAACAGTTTCATTGTTATATAGTCCTGAGAGGGCTGATCCAGTCATTTCCGGAGTGAATGAAACAATTTCATAAGAATTTTTGTGTCAATTTTATTTTTAACTTAAATAAATTAACATATCTGAATAATGTAAATAATAATAATTAATATATTTCTCTTAGCTTGTTTGTTTTTTCCATATATTATTTAATATATTTTAAAATAAATTGAAGAAAAATAAAATTTAACCACCAGTATTTAGAATGAAATTTAAATTAAGCCTTCATTTTTTGGAATGAAATTTACACATCATTTTTTTAAAAAAATTATATCGAATAAAAATGAAGTTTACACTATTGTTCAAAATTTATAGTTCTCCAATTTTTAGTAGGTTTTATGTTAAACAGTTTCATTGTTATATAGTCTAGAGACGGGCTGACCCAGTCATTTCCGGAGTGAAAAATAATTTTTTTAATGATTCAAGTCGGATATGAGACATGTTTCACAAAATTCACTTGTGACACAATCTCATAGGAGTTTCTATGTCAATTTTATTTTTAACTTAAATAAATTAACATATATGAATAACGTAAATAATAATAATTAATATATTTCACTTCGTTTATTTGTTTTTTCCATCTATTATTTAATATATTTTAAAAAAATTGAAATATAAATATGTCACCTCAATTGTGAATTTACTTTGACACCCTTATTGATTATGATTTTATTATATATAAATATGTCACTTCAATTGTGAATTTACTTTGACACCTTTATTAATTATGACTTTTTATCTATTTGTCTACTCTATATACTAATATAAATATATGGATTTGAATTGTGAATTTATATAAATGTCCTTATCTTCATTCAATAATATTTATTAATACATGCTTATTTTTTGTTTGTTTTTCATCTATTCATTTAATAATAATCATTAATATATTTTTTTTGTTTGTTTTTAATCTATTAATTAATAGAAATTAAAATATACATGTTTATTTTTTTTGTTTACTTTTCATCTATTAATCTAGAATTTGAAACATGCTGTTTGTTTTTTTATCTATTAATCTATAGAATTTAAAACCTACTAAAAATTAGAGTTTTTTAAAATATACATGTTTTTTGTTTTTTTGTTATCAGCGATGAATGTCACGCCCCGTGTCCGAAGCGTCGGTGACATCCGGCATTGTTTAACAATTAAATTGACAACAATAAAGCCTCGTATCAAATCAAATCAGTCTTTTTCATAAATAAAGTATTGTCTTACAATGACAATGGAATAAAATACATCAGAGTTTCAAATAGCGGAAACGAAAGGAAAACAAAATCTTGAGTTCTGATCTTGATCTCCGGTTCACCAACCCCAGAAAGCGTTTTGCTCTTCCTCATTCAGTTGCTCCTCATTTTTATCTGAAATTTGTAAGGGGTGAGTGTTTAGGGAAACACTCAGCAAGTGGGGGTCGATCGATTTCCAATGATACATATAGAACTTAATCTTTAAAACATTTCTTTAACAAACTTTCAAATCTTATTACTTTTAACTCATCATAACAGAAACGAAACAATTATGACACAGAGGTTATCAAACGATTTAGAGCAGTTCAGAAATAGATCAGAACAATTCGGAACAGAACAGATCGGAACAGACAGAACACTGTTACTCATCTCATTTCCATGGTCAAATTATCCCCAATATGTTAGTCCTCTAAGGGGTGAGGCCAGAACACGGTTTTATACCCACCGATGGGGGCCAGAACAGAATATGGTTTTATACCCACCAATGGGGGCCAGACAGAATTACAATTCTATTCCCATTTCAAATCAATTCGTAACAGTGCAACCATAATTCAGAAGTAACAGGAAGAACTTTTCAGATAATCAGATTTCAGAGTTTTCATACTGACACAGCAGAATCAAGAAATTCGAAGCACAGACGAGAACACATAATCGATCGAAATTTTAAAATACAACATGCTGGTTTTTCGAAAATAAGGACACACCAACATGTATGTCATGTTATTGATATCAAAGTTTAAAAATACAAACAAAGTACATAACAAAAGCCCACTTACAGTATTTGCAGATTTTTGCACAACATGTCTTCTCAAAAATCGGGCAGCACTTCAACGTAACTTTAACGAATGCTGTGGTTGATCGAGCAGCACTTCGACGCAAGGTTCTTGTACTGGACTGCACGAACTTTCCTTCTTCCTTCCTTGTTTGCTTGGCCGAATTCTTGAAGAGTGAGGGGAAGGGAAAACCGAAATTTGAGAGGTTTTGTGGTGTGTTTCCTTTCAACCAAATGAGTGGTATTTATAAGCAAAAGAAAGATTTTCCACCTAGCCACCTTGGTCGAAATCTTGCCCTCCAATAATGGGTTAAATGTGATCATGATGAAGGTACAAAGTTTCATGCATGAAAATCCAAAATCCCATGCATTCTTCAAGTTCAAGATTAGTCATGAATGTGACTCAAAATCTCATGCACTCCTTAAATGTCATCTTGATTTTCTAAAGGGTCATTTTCTGCATCATAAATGTGTCCTAGCCTCTTAGATTCTCCCTTAGCTCCTTCATTGGTTTACTCTATGGTCATTTCTTGCATACTAAGTTTGTCCAAACCTTTAGCTCCTCCTTTAGCTCTCTTTTTGACATTTTTAGGACAATCATGGTTGAGCTTCTTTGAGCTGAAAGATCGAGCTCATGAGCTAGGGGTTTTCTCCCCAAAAATGAATAAACTTCCTTGAGCTGAGGGTTTTAGCTTTTGAGCTGAGGGTTTCTTTTCCAAGAATCTTGGAGATTCCTTGAGCTGAGGGTTTTAGCTTGTGAGCTAAGGGTTTCCTCTTCCGAGTGACGTAGCCTCAATTCTCAAGGTTTTGCATTGTCTCGGCTTCTTTTTGAGCTACTTTCCAAGCTTTTTGAGGTTCTTTAATAAAATATATTATCTATATAAATATGTCATATTTCAATTGTGAATTTACTTTGACACCCTTATTAATTATGACTTCATTATATATAAATATGTCACGATGTCACTTCAATTGTGAATTTACTTTGACACCTTTATTAATTGTGACTTTTTATCTATCTATCTCTATACTAATATAAATATATGAATTTGAATTGTGAATTTATATAAATGTCATTATCTTCATTCAATAATAATCATTAATTCATGTTTATTTTTGTTTGTTTTTCATCTATTCATTTAATAATTGTTTTTTATCTATTCATTTAATAAAAATCATTAAACATTTTTATTTTTTGTTTGCTTTTCATCTATTAATTAATGAAATTTAAAATATACATGTTTATTTTTTGTTTGCTTTTCATCTATTAATCTATAGAATTTAAAACCTTTGCTTTTCATCTATTAATCTATAGAATTTAAAACATTCTAAAAATTGGAGTTTGTTAAAACATACATGCTTTTTGTTTGTTTGTTATCAGCGATTAATATATTATAAAATAAATTGAAGAAAATATAATTTAGTCATCATTTTTTGTAATGAAATTTACACTATATTTTTTTAAAAAAATATATCTTTAATGAAATTTAAATTAAATAAAATAATAATGAAATTTGAATTTTTGTTTGATTTATATTTTTATCAATTAATGAATTTTAAAATACATCGAATAAAAATGAAGTTTACACTATTATTCAAAATTTTATAATTCTCAAATTTTTAATATATTTTATGTGAAACAGTTTCATTGTTATATAGTCCTGAGAGGGACTGACCCAGTCATTTCCGGAGTGAATGAAACAATCTCATAGGAGTTTCTGTGTCAATTTTATTTTTAACTTAAATAAATTAATATATATGAATAACGTAAATAATAATAATTAATATATTTCTCATAGATTGTTTGTTTTTTTCCATCTATTATTAATATATTTTAAAATAAATTGAATAAAAATAAAATTTCTCCACCAGTTTTTAGAATGAAATTAAGCTTTCATTTTTTGGAATGAAATTTACACATAATATTTTTTTAAAAAATTATATCTTTAATAAAATTTAAAATAATAATAGTAATAATAATAAATAAATGTTCTATTGTTTGATTTTTTCCAACTATTAATTAATTGTAAATAAAATTGAAAAATGAAATTTAGCCACCATTTTTTGAAATTAAATTTATACTTTATTTGTTTTAAAAATATATCTTTAATAGAATTTAAATGAATAGAAGAATAATAAAATTTACAATATATTTTCACAGAATGAATTATATCCTTATTTTAAAAATAATTCTTTTTGTTTGACTTTTTTTTATTTGTGAACTCTATCTTTATTTATTTTTTTCCCTTTATTTGATTTTTTTACATTAATTAATGCATTTAAAATAAATCGAATGAAAATTAAGTATACATACACCTTTGTTCAAAATTTTATAGTTATCCAATTTTTTGAATAGGTCTTCTGTGAGCCGGTCTCATGGATATATCCTTCAAATGGGCCAACCGATCAATTTTCAGAGTGAAAAACAATGATTTTTCATGATTAGAGTATGATATGAAACATGTTTCATAAAATTGACCCGTGAAACAGTCTCGTTGGAGTTTTTATGCAATTTTAAATTTTAATTTGAGTAAATTAAGATCCATTAATAATGTAAATAATACACGACTAATAAGTTCGAAAACTCTTATAAAATTGTGTGAATTTACATATATTTCCTTAATTTCGTTAAACAATATTAATAAATACATGTCTTTTTTTGTTTGTTTTCAGGTATTATTGAATTTTATAATAATTGAAGAAAAATAAAATTTTATTTTTGGAATGAAATTTACAGCTTTTTTCAAAAAATATATATATCTTTAATGAAATTTAAAATAAGCGACACAATATCAGCAGCTTAACTTACGAAAATTCTCAGGAGTTTACTCATCTCAATACTACCCTCACTCTTGCACGCTTAACCCAACAAAACTGAATGATAGCGAAAGATTTATCTTTTAGTTCGAATGTTTCTTAATCTTTATGTCAAAAGTTATATTTGTTACCCACGACACAATATTTATTTCTTATAATTGTGATTTACCGTGCAAAGTCCTATACTAAGCTAATAGTGAACATAATGAGGATTGCATTGACGTGGCTGTCAATTTGCCAAATCGTTAAATCCTATGCATGAAAAACACAAATAATTGTTTGGTACCATAAGAAAACACTTCAAAAGAATCAAAATGAGTTTAATTCAATTTTATGTGTAATAATTACTCTTATATACCTCAAAGGGATAAAAAAATGAATTCAAATTGTTTTTATGTAAAACAAATTTCTTTACATCTACAGTTACTTAAAATGATTTATAAGATTTTTAAAATTTTATTATGTTTTTTTTTAAAAATTCTCGAATTTTTTTTTTAAAAATACAATTATCTTCATGTTTTATGCCCTGTCAAATTTTCATCGATGAATATTTGTAGAACTTGTAACTTTTTTAATGACATTATTTATGTATAGAACTTTATAACTTCAAAATATATCATGAGAAATTTAGAAATTGTGGTTCTTATTATTTTGAATACTCATGTCGAATATGGTTCTGATTATGGATCACATTAATAAATATTTTTATATTTAGACATAATATTGCAACATTATATAATTATATGTATATCAAACTTAAAACAACTCAATTATATTAATATTCAAGAACTCAGGCAAAAATAAATACTGAATTTTATCGATGTATCGTAGATTTAATTAATTGTTAAAAAATAAAAGATAGTTTGAGAATTGTTCTCCTCATATCATCTTTGTATATTCCAAACGTGCAACGCACGTGCATATCTTCTAGTGTGTATATATATATATATATATATATATATATATATATATATATATATATATATATATATATATATATATGTGTGTGTGTGTGTGTGTGTGTAATGAATTTCTCGGGGAAACTTAATTTCAAAGTTCTATTTTATAAAATAACATTGGCGAATAAATAAATTATAAGACTCCAAGAATAACTATTCATTAAAAAACGACGTTTGACAAAAAAGAATGGCAAAATTTTAAATTCAAACAAAAATTACAACTCATCTTCCACTCACTTTTCTACAATAATTATTATATTACTATTACACGTTTCGATGTCTAAAATCATATGCGACTAACGTTGTAAATAATAGGATGAATTAAATTATTATACGATAAGACCAAGTTTAGCTTTGCATTAAACCCAAAAAAAATGATGTAAAAATAAAAAAATACATTTTGTAACTCGAATATTGTTGCTAAATATAAAAAGATTGATGATAATTATTTTTTAAAATTTATAAATACTTTATTAATTTAATATTTTTTATAGTAACATCATATAGTAGCATAAAATATATGCTTTTATTAGTAAAATTTTAAAATTATCAAAAAATATGAAAGCAAAAATATTTCTTTAAAAAAATATATATAACATAGAAATACATTTGTAAAAGGGGAAATTGCTCATAAATCCCTAAAACCAAACTTAACTTGTCCCTAACTCCCTAGCCATCAAAAACTCTCTTTTAACTCCCTAAACCTATAAAATTGACAAAACTACCCTTATTCCCTATTTTCTTTTAATTGATCCTCCGCGCCTCCAAAATGGTATCAGAGCTTATAAAAAGCCCCGAGCCTCTATCGTGTGATCTGACACGAAGCACGACTCTCCGTAGGGGATAACCTTGCTCTGATACAGAGATGAGGTTAGCAAACTGATAGGTACCTTTTGGGGTGTCACCCTGTGATTGATCCTTGGATCCCTCATCTCCTGATGCAAAAGGTGGAGCTCTGAGTTGGGGCACTGACCCAAAATGGTATCAGAGCATGGTTAATTTATTTCAAACACGAATATTTTATTATTACTAGTAACTAAATGTATGAGAAGGAGAATTTCGAAAAAATTATGAATCCGAACTTTAGTTCGAGAAGAATAATTTACAAGAACTATTCCAATATTTTGGAATATACACAAGTTTATCTAACTATTGTTAGATATCAGAAACAGGAGAACAAAGGAAATTTATCTCCTGATGAAAGACAGCAGTGTTTGCAAAACCTTGCATACACAAAAGGTAGACTCTTACAGGCCAAAAAGACCAGATCTTCAATGATCTGTTAAATATGCCAGGGACTACCATCCAGTTCGAAATTGAACTTATTTCTCTGGAAATAATTCAATTAGAACAAGAATTACAGCGAAGGGAAGCAACAGCACCCTCAGGTAAAAATTTATGATTCAGAATAATAAATTTCTGGAGATAGTACCAGACTCCTCTAAGCTCTCTCTGGATCTTAGAGAAATACAGAAAACGGTACAAAGTTATGGCAATATGCTATATTATGTACCTCAAAGGATTGAAAAGGTCCTAGAGAAACAAGAAGAAATTCTTGAGATCTTAAAGGATATTCAAACAAGAATACAGAAACTAGAACAACAACCCAGTTCTAGTAGAAAAATTTCAGGAGGCTGGTTACCACCATCCTTTGGTACCGAACCTTTGTTACATCAACAAGGGAAGGCCAAAGTGGTGTCAAAACCTTTAACTGAAGAAGAAAAGATGATCAATCTAATCAAGTCTGTCTCAGAAAAGAAATTGATCTGATGACAACTTTAGAAAGGATTGGTTTTGAGGATCTACAAGAACTTGCGGAATCTTTCGCAAATCTCAAAGTAGTAGATCTAAAGATGAATACAGCAGTAGGTGAAACACCACCTGCAATAACCTGGTCATCTTCTCAGGAACCACCAAGGGAAAGTATGGGATCTCATAATGTAAATATGAGAGAATCTCAGACTGATTTCCATACTGGTGGAGGATCACACCCAGCGGGAACAAGGGCAAGGAGAACTCAAATTCCTTTACACCAAACACCCTATGGGAAAACTGTTTTAGATCCTATACATCCTTACGGGGTTATGCTTAACCTTGATGTATTGGACTTCAAAAACAGAGAAGATCTCATAGACGATTGGACATCTGCCATGAGGATCGCAGCAGGAACACTTGATCTCAACAGAGAAGGATTCATTAAACTTTTGGAAATGAGTCTTATGGGATCAGTAAAAATTGCTTGGGACATGACTTCATCAGACATGAAAGAGTCAGTCCTAGTTGGGGAATCTCTTAGTGAGATCGCTGGAAAGATGGCTACCCTATTCAAAGCACACTTTATAGGGGTAGACTATTTCAATAGTCAAGATACAGAGAAGAAGAAAAAATATACTCAAGCTCTGTATAGTCTTGAATTACATGATATATGTTTGGTAGATGAATACATTATGCTATTTACCAAATATAGATGGAATTCAGGAGTCGAAGAAGATATAGCTATGCAGCTTTTCTTCGCAAAAATGCCAAGCCCTTGGAGAGAAATGCTCATAAGGGAATACGTACCTGGTAATCCAGATACATTGGCAAGAAGAGCCTCTTTCCTTAAAGGGAAATTAGCAGAATGGTGTCACATGGCAGCATTACAAAAGAATTACAAACGACTAAGGGGTATCAACAAAAGAACTCCTTTGTGTTGTAAGGAAAATGATCTTCCAACAATTATTGGAAGTAAACCACAGAAGCATAAAAGAAAAAGTTTTAGGACTCATCCTTATGCACGAAGTGGAAGAAGTTCTTGGAAACCAAGAACCATATGGTCTAGACAGAAAGCCAGATCTTATAAATCTGGACAAAGAAGCGGACCATCGAGAAGTAGGATATCATCCCAGGCATCAAGTTCATCTCGAAGCACAGGAAGAACACCTACAAAGAAAACTTTCAGAAGAGCTCATACGCGAGCCAATGAAAGTTTCAAAGATTGTAATTGCTGGACATGTGGAGCAAGAGGTCATATCTCAACCAACTGTCCAGAAAATGAGAAAAGAGGTATTAAACGCTTCGATCCTACTCCGGATATAGAAGATGCAGTTTATTACCAAGATCTCATTCAAGTATACCGATTTGAGGATATTGCCTCAGATGAGAGTATATATGAAGAAGAGGAAGTCTTAAGTCAGGAAGAATCTGATGGAACAGAATCGGAATCTGACTGAAGACGAGGTGTTTCGACACGAAACACATGAAGATTTGTCTGGGTTTTTTAGCCAGACAACAATATCTCATAACATGGTTCAAAGAATCATGAGAGAAAATCCAAGTCTACAGAGATACTAAGGTTTCTCTGCAGGACAGGTAGAAAAGTTCTTAGGAAGTCTTGGCCTAAGAAGCAGAAAGCATCATCTAATCTACAAAGTTTCTAGAAGGGAAATGGCTATCCCAATGGAACTTACAGGAAATAGAATGGAGATGCAGTTAATTCCTTCCGAAGAAATAAAGGAGGAATTACAAAAACTCAAGATAGAAGTAGCAAGGACTATGTCCTGGATTCATATAGGAGCAATCCAGATTATGATAAAGGCTACTTTCAAAGAAGGGATAGATTCACCAATTGATATCGCCATATGCGATAAAAGAATAGGGAATCTACAAGATTCAGTACTGGGAACAATCTCAGGAAACCTCTGTGCAGGAAAAATTGTAGGAGTAATCTATCCAAGGATAGCCTACAACCTGGCGGATCGAGATTTCAGCCGAGCCTTGACATTACATCAGAACTTCAAGGAAAAAAGGTTGATGAAAGAAGGCAATAGACCATATTCTATTACCTATCAGATTTCATATGCTCTATCTAATACACATCATTCTGAATTGTTTATTAGAAACGAGTTTATTGAAATCCCAGAGATATTTGGAAAAGTTGCGCAGGCAATTTATCCAGAAAGAATTGAGTTTCCTTTAATACAGGAGACAGATATCCAGATCCAAGACAAACCGATTCTACAAAGGAATCAAAGTCTTAGACTGGAACCAAGAAGACTATCTTTTCAAGGAGATAGAATTACAAGTTACAGATGGGATAAAAAGCCTGTCATAGAAACCCAACAGGAGCTGAAAAGTTTTTCTACAATAGGAAAGCTCAGATGCCCAGAAGGTTGGAAGGAAGTAGAAATAGTATTTGACATTACAAAACAAAGGAATCAATTTCCTTGTAATTCAATATACTATTTGGAACAACCGATGATAGGAACTTACCAAGGACTGATTAATATCGGAGAATTGGAGGTTCATATTCAAGGAATTCCAGGAAAAGAATCAGAACGATTGATTCTTGGGCTAGAGTTTCTCGAGGAACATAAACCTTGGAAACGTCTAGAATATGGAATGGAGTTTATGGCAGAAGATAAAATGTGGAAAATCCAATGACCACAAGTCCATTCTCCATATACATTCCAGTAGGAATGTTGTATGAACAATATAAGGCAGAATACTTTGCTGCATATATTGATTCAGATGCTGGAATATGTACAGCAAAACGAGGAATTTTTCCAAATAATTTGGAAGAAGAGTTACCCAAGATTGCTGGAAGAGATTTTTCCAGAAGAATCTTAATCTTATGTAAAGAGATTAAGATGACTGAAATCATGATTGGCGGTGCTGGACAAACACCTTGGTACAAGGTAAAGACACCACCAATTTATTTTCATGATACAGGAGCTGACATATTGTTAGGAAATAATTTCCTACAAATGTTCAAGTCCTACACACAAGAAAATGAGACTAGAAGATTAGTGTTCACAACACCATGTGCTCACAAAATCATAGTCCAGAGACTTAGGGAGGCATTTTACAGAAAATTGCCAATCCAGTTTCGCAACAAGCGTGGTGATTCAGGAAAACTTCTGAACCCAAAAATGAAGGATTCAAGACGGTTTGGAGAAACAATGCTTCAGTTAAGAGCAGATAAGGAACTCCAACCAAAAGATATAGAATGCCTTAAGATAACTCTACATACAAATGAAGTAGAGTTTGAATCTAAGGTATCACTGGAAGATGTCAAGAAAAGGATCAAAGAAAATTATAACGAATATCCTTTGGCATGGTGGGACAGAAATCAACTCAGGGCTTGCCTTAAATTCAAGGAAGGCAAAGAATATGAATTTGTCCGTTGTAAACCCATCCCAATGAACATCATTGATCAGAGGGATATGCAGATTATAATCAAGGAACATTTGGACCTTGGATTAATCAAAGCAGGGATGTCACCATATAGCAGTCCAGGTTTTCTGGTAAGAAATCATGGTGAAATTAAACGAGGAAAACCCAGATTGGTTATTAATTATCAAGAAATTAATAAGATTCTGGAGTTTGATGGGTATTTTATACCTAGTAGAGAACACTTGATTAGTTGCATTCGCAATGCCAAGATATTCTCTAAATTTGATTGCAAGTCTGGATTCTATCAGATTCGGATGCAGGAAGAAAGCAAGAAATTCACAGCTTTCTCCACACCTCAAGGACATTATATTTGGGAAATATTACCAATGGGATTGGCTAACTCACCCCAGATATTTCAAAGAAAGATGGATAATCTTTTCAAAGATTATTTCAAGTTTATGTTTGTTTACATTGACGATGTTTTAATAGCATCCAAAGATATGAATGAACATGTTAAACATTTGGAGATTTTCTCTAATGTTTGCAAGAAAGAAGGTCTGGTTTTATCTGAAAAGAAAGCAGTCATTGCTACAAGAAAGATTGAATTCCTCGGAATTGAAATCGATGAATCAGGAATAATTCTGCAAAAACACATAGTAGAAAAGGTGCAGAATTTTCCAGAAAATCTCAAAGACAAGAAGCAACTTCAAAGTTTTTTAGGGGTTGTTAATTTTGCTGGGATGTTTATTAAAAACCTAGCAAAACACAGGAAGGTGTTCAGTCCATTGTTGAAAAAAGATGCTAGATTTATATGGACAGACGATCACACAAAAGGACTTATCCATTTAAAGAAGGTTTGCAAAAATCTTCCAAAGATGGCTATTCCTCAAGACGAGGATGATCTGGTATTATATACCGATGCCAGTGATCATTGGTGGGCTGCAGTATTAACAAAGCTCACACCAGATGGAGAACAACCATGCAGATACTGTAGTGGGTTATTCTCAGACGCAGAAGCCATAAGATGGCATATCAACGAAAAGGAATTTTATGCAGTAAAAAGGGCTTTTGAAAAATGGCCGTTATTTTTACTTGCAAAGAAATTCACTTTGAAAGTTGATAACACTCAAGTTAAAGCTTTTTTAAGGAATAGAATTGAGTCTAAACCGGAGAAGGCTAGATTATTACGATGGCAAGCTTTATGTCAAAATTATATTTTTGATATTATGATAATAAAATCTCATGAAAATATTCTTGCAGATTTTTTAACAAGAGATGGACAGCATTGACATTGATGCTATTATCAAGATGCAGAGGCATTTGAGGGAACACCTTGAAATGCTTCAAACCGAGTTCAACAAGTTAGCTGTTAACGCAGAAGTTGCGGGAAGGCTACAACAAGCTGATAAGAGAATTGTCTCTGATCGAATTACAGGATGTTTACAGGCATATACTCAGTTATGGTCTGTAACGCAAAGGCCTATCCTCCAGGGCATTGAGAGACCACTGGTTTCTCAAATGGAGAGTTTTCGAGTACAGGACTCTATACCTGTAGCGGGGGATTCAAATACCCCTTGCACAAGTGTTAAGTCGGGATCATCATCAGATGAGTCGGCCAAAACAAAAATTGAGACTCCTGATCCTTATCTTGAGTCTTCAAGTCAACCCTTCACCTCGGGGATTGAAGAGGGAGAGATTAACCTTAGGCCTCGTATTGACAAAGGCAAAACTAAGGTTGATACTAATGAAAGCATAATTTCTCCATTTCAGGTTTATCAGCAGAATTGGGAGAAATTAAAAACACGAATTAACATTAACCCAGCCACAAGCAGGGTTGACGTTTCAGGAAAATATCCAAGGGTATGGATGAAACAAAATTCATATCCAAAGGAAGTTAAAGCATGGTATGAATTTGGGGCTCTTGCCTCAGTTTATACTACATCACCCAGCTTTCCAGAAATTTCAGGTCTACCAAAATGGATCCAGGAAGCTGTTCACGAGACTTGGGCAAACAATGATTATTTGTCCAGGGGAGATGTTCTGGAGCTATACTTTTTCAGTACAGCACCAGAACCAGCAGGAAAAGGTTCTCACGAAGCCTTTCATTTCATCAAGCTAAGGAGGCCAGATTTGAATGTCCAGAAATTTATCAAGGACCCTCCGACAGAAGAAACACCCCTGGTGTCTTCAATAACTGAAGATGACATTTCTACCAGAAGAGCTTGGGGTATTTGGGTCTGTCTCACTGAGATGGACAAAGTCAAGTTTCCGTTCAAATTCTACAATCATTCAGTGAACGGATCATTCCTGTTAAATACCATGACAGGAAAAACAACAAGTTTTGCAGAAGATCTATTTGAAAAGAAAAGAAATCTTTTGTGGAATAGCAAGCTGCCGGCAAGTAAAGAAACTCGTCGGAAATTCTGTAATATGGCACATGTAGGAAGATGGTCTGAAAACATCTGTCCAGAATGTCAAAACCAGAAGGAACCGGAATTTGGTAAAGGATTCAAGCCGAGATCTGATCGGAAACACTTTACCGATACCAGTACAAGTGGGGATGGACCACATTCACGATTTCCTCGAGGAAGCCGAAAGCCGAAGATTCCTCGACAAAATTAAAAGGGACATGTGACCCTCCATTACAAAAGCAGGACCACTACCATGTGAGTGGTAGAAACAAGACAACCACTAATTAGTGGTAAAGGACAAATAGACCACCAATAACAAATGGTGGATGACTCAGCAAGCATTGGATACCAATCTAAAAGGAATCCAATGAATAAAAGTAAATTAACTGGTCCCGAAAAATCATCCATAAATAAGGACAGAAAGGAAACCAGTTAACACACCAGAATCAAAACTAAAAAATGTATCGTGTATATTTGAAAGTTTTGAAAAGAAGAATAACATACAAGAGGAAAGAGGCAGAAGCACTGAAATGGTTAGTAAATCATTTCAAAGAGTATAAAAAAGATGAAATTACTGCCGATATCCTGGAAACTCATCGTCAATGGTATCTAAAAGAGATAAAAGAGGATGAGAAGTTGATGTCAAGATTAATAATCTAGACAGGGACCCCTCAACCACCAAATGGTCCCCAATGCAAGCTGTAAAGGCTTATGAAGATTTGAAATCCGAAGTTCAAATCCGAAGGAGCCTTCTATAAATAAGGCAGGAAGAAGGAAGTGAAGATCATCAAATATTTTCTCCATTTCTTTCATACAAGGTTGTAATATTTTCTTTCAAGTTTTATGTGTGTGAAGAGTTCAGCTACGATAAGTAGCTAAGCAAGTTTCTCCTCCTCTACAGGAGGTTACTATGTAATAAATAAATGTTTGTGTTTGAATAAAAGAGATCTTTGCTCTTAGCCCCTATCATGTATTATTTTCAAAATTTGATCTTTTGCTGTACGCTCTAAGGTAGGAAACGAATTAAAGCTGTGCTAAGTATTGCTGAAGGAATCTGCTTAGTAACCATCGGTTGCGATCGTGTGGTTGGACTGTGAGGAACAGTTCGTAAAAAACGGTGGATATAACCTGGTGGTACTCTAGTCAAAAAGGTAAAAGATTCAATTTATTTTACGGAAGCATGATGGGCCTTTTACTACAAAAAAGAAAATCAATTATTTGAAATAAAGATATAAGGGCAAACTTGGAAATTTGAGGGATATGGGAAGTTGAAACAAAGTTTTAATGGGGTAGGGGGTTAAGAGGAGATTGAGAATGGAAATAGGGAGTTTTTGACAAATTCCCCTTTGTAAAATTTTAGTTAATAATTAATAGACTGCATGGGGGAGCGGGGTGAGACATAGCTGTAGGTATACCAGAGTGAGGCGGGAACCTTGGGTCTGTCTAAATAAGGGTGTAATTAATGGCCCTATCATCAAAAGACTAAAAACAAGTTAATAATTATTAACGAGTGAGTCGACTGATTGACTCGATCTATAATTATCATAAATAATAATATTTTTGACATAAAAAATAGTAAATTTCTCTGATAGTCTCACGGGTTTATAATCATAAGATGAGTTTAGTCGATCTATAATCATTAAGAATGATAATTTTTTTTGAATAATATTTTTTAATAAGTTTGTTCGGATCGGAGATCTGTTTCTGATTAAATAGTATGATTCTAATGAATAAGTTATACTATTGTTTATTATGGAAAAATTAAAATATTTTTTTACATTTTATCAGAATTTAACCTCGTTTATTTATTTCTGTATTGGGGATTTATGGAAAATATACTTTTTTTATATATAAAAGTTTATTGTTTTAAATACTATAATCGTTACTATTTTAGTAGTTTAATGGTTCAAATTGTTTTTACTATTTCATCTAATTTTATATGCATCAAAATCATTATAATTTCACTCTTCAGTTGCACTTGCTTTAGTGGTTCAAACTCCAAATTTCTTGATTAGTTTATTTAACTCCTCTAAATTATCTTCTCAGATCACTTTAACTACTAAATATGTGTTTTATTAATTTCTTTAATTTTGAAAATATAAGTAGAAAATAAAATACTAAACAATAATGTACTTTTCGGTCATCTCAGAAATATAAAATATTATTCACTGTTCCTTTTTTTTAGGGGCATTTTATTCAGTATTCTTCCTAACTAAAGACTTGTTTCAATAAAAAATTTAAGTTAATTCTATTGAAAAATTACACTGGCAACTATAATATAAAAAGAGTAAGTCTCATGTGAGACCGTCTCACGGATCCTAATCTGTGAGACGGGTCAACTCTACCAATTTTTCACAATAAAAAGTAATATTCTTAGCATAAAAAGTTGTACTTTTTCATGAATGACCCAAATAAGAGACTCGTCTCACAAAATACGACTCGTGAGACCGTCTCACACAAGTTTTTGCCATAAAAATATCAGATTTCATATGCACGTTATTATTTCAAAAAAACTAAACTGTTACACATCGATTTCAAAATTTTAAGAGTATTTATTATTCGTTTTTAAGTGGAGACAAGTTGAGCAAAAATTTCAAATCTAACAGAATGATTGAAAATAGCCTAACAGCATGATTTAGGCAAGCGTCGGTCGCTCGTTTCAAATTTAAGGGGCGAGGAACCACGCAGACGTATCCGCGTGTGATATTTAGGGTGGGCTCTGTGCAGAGACTCTCCGCACGATGAAATTCAAATTTTTTTATTATTATTATTTTATATATATAATGAAACCAACGGTCAGATTTATCTCAACTTTTAAAAATCGCAAAATTGGAAGGAAAAAAAATGATTTTTAAAAAAATATATGAAAAATTTTCAATGGCCATATTGAAAAAAATTCAACCATACTCCTCTATCATTTCATTTCAAATTCAAACAAGGAAAATATCGATGGAGAAATGATGATATCGATATATAATTACTATTTTTTTTAATTCAACTTTCAGTATTTCGACAACCAAATGATGAGTTTTATGTTTCAACCAAAGTCAATTCTCCTAAATTCCAATGAAGTCTTTCTTCCTAGACCCAAAAAAGGGAAGAAGATTGTCGCTGACGATGTGGTGAATGCATCACAGAAAATATTGGATGAAAGCCGAATATGAACGCCTCACAAATCATGGTATAATACTTCAACCAATCTGACACTTGAAAATTATCAAAACAACTCTAATTTCTAGGGATTATGTGATACTCAATTATTATAATTATAATTAATTATCAAATAATATTGATTAATTTAAAAATTAATCGGAAAAATGGTTTAAAATATTTAAAATGGACATCAGGGTTTATAAAAATTTATACATCACTTCTCCGTAAATAAGACATGCCAAAAAATTAAAATACATATAAAAGAAAAATGGCTCAAGAACGACGCTGATGTATTTAATAAATAGTCACAAACAAGTGTCGGTCAGATACAAAACAACAATTCATACGCAGTAGTTCAAATAGAACCGACCAGGCTCACAATAACAAAAACTAAATCAAAACACACAACAACATCTCCAAATAATCATATAGATACACGGGCCATCTCCAGGGTAAATAGACTTTGACATAAACTGACAATACTCAAAAATATATAAATAAACTAGCTGAGAGACTCCGCCTTTGAAAACCAAGGATTTGATATCAATCACGAGCTCCACTGGCGGACCCTCCGTTTGGTGCTGTAAAACTATTCGAGTAACCTACCATGGTACCAAATAACTATCACAGTAGCCCCCAATATAAAATAGTGATATTAAAATTGCGGTATGAAACAGTTACACAACAACAACAATAATCATAAATCATACAAAAATATCTAATAAAATGAAATATGCAATGCATGAATAGGGTTCAATAACAACAGGGTAAAATGAGCCAATAAAACGTTGTGATAACAAGAATACTGCTTCGACAATAACGTACAAGGGAGCTAGATCGTTATACTACTAAAACGCCCAATTGTAAATGTTGTGATGATGTCAAGATTTCAATTGTATATCACACATGAAATGCATTAAAAAATAGACAATCATAATTTCGGTCACATGGAAAACTCGACTCGAAAGCCTCCAACTGATTCCGAAATAATAATCTCGTGTACTAGAAATACAATACAACAATAGAAACGCATATCGAACGATATGGTTCAACATGTATGTCATAATATCATGTCGTATACTAAATATCATAAATGTGTCACACAAACAAATATATCAATGAGACAAATAATTCACAATTGTCAACAAATCGCATAAACATTCACGAATAACATATAATTTGGCTTAAAAGTAATTTAAGCGTTATCATCATATGTTACGGAACTATAACATACTTATACCGACTTTGAACAACAAACAAGTTCAACTTTGATCTCACCCACTTAACAAATAAGATAACAAGTCGAATAAAAAGAAAGAAGGAAAGATACAATACTATAAAAAGAAGGATGTGAAGATTGCTTTAACAGGAAAATATTTTGCAAACATTGAGTAAAACATGGAAATGAAGTGGGAAGTTAGATCAAGAGCGCAAGAAAGAAATGCGATGGACTAAGAAAATCTAGTCATAGACAAATATTTTAACGATCTAAACACGATCGATTTTCAACATGAATATTTTATGAAGATGCAAGAAAAAGTTATTCGTAATTCTTATAGTAACATATTTAGTTTGTTGTTTGTTACATTTAGTTATTTACAATTTTTTAAAATGATTGTATTTTTTTAAAAAATTGCATATAAATTTTTAAATTTAATTATTTGTATTTATAATTATTTGCAATTTTATTTTGTTATTTTAATTTATAAGTAATTTTATTTTTTTATTGCACGTGATTTTTTAAAACTATTTGTAAGTTCCAAAATTTTGATTGTGTGTAATTGTAATTACTTTTATGCTTTTTTAATTTTATTATTTTATAAATACAAATTATAAAAAAATATTAATATCACAATATCTTCTCTAAAATTTTATCTCACGATTGTAGAAATATACAGTGAAGACGTTGACACGAGATGAAGTTACAAATATCACACCAAATTCCTCACAATTATATATGATGCTCTTAGGCTGCTCCCGTCTTGTCTCCCTCAGCGCCTACCAACGCTCCAGAGCCCCAACCATCACAAGTCACAAAGCATTATAAAATAGACATCCTATGCATTATCTTCTTGGCTAATTGTTATTACATCTATATATAAATAATGACTTGTGACCGACGATTTCGGTTGGGAATAAATCTAACAAGCGGACTAGGTCAAGTAATAGTATTTGGAAATGAGTCCAGGTATCGTACCCACAGAGATCGATGTTTAATTACTAGAATATGAATTATTCTTCCTAATTTAGGTTAAATAAAATTCAAATGATGGTAGATAGATTAATCAAAACCAAATTAAACAATTTAAATAAATTAACTAAAGCAAAAAAAATCCAAATTATTAAGCTAGACGAAAATTCAAATTATTTAAAAACGACTAAGGCGCACAACGGTACCGAGACAAACTTATAATCTATGTGTCAAATTTAAATTCAATAAATTAATTATTTAATTCACGACGGAATTCCCAAAATTATTCATTAAACGATTCCTCGAATTAATAAACCTAATTAAATCTAACAGTTCAATTATTCCTAACTGAATTTAATTAGATTCAACCGCATTAGATTGCTGTGAAATTCCAGTTTTTCAACCTAAAGTCGCACACTAAAATCGAATACTATTTCTAGTCAATTTAACCATGTGTTCATTGATGTGTGAAGCAAATATTAATCTATCGCCTTCCGGTTTTAGATTAACCAACAAATATTCTATTTAATTGGCCAGATTAAAAGAACACGTGATAAACAACATCAATCAATGAATAAAATAAATAATCTAATTGAATTAAACTCAAAACATCAAAAAATAATATGTCTCGGCCCTATCATGACCTTAGTCTATAAAAATCTACTCCATAAACTTAAAATAAAAGTCAAAATCAATTTTTAAATTCAATGGAGAAAACATAATTAAGAAGGAAGGAAAAAGATTCTCTGTGATTTATAGCATATGTGAGGAATTTCTTCAACAAAAGTCTTCTGTCTTCCTCTCTTCTTTTCCTTCTTCCGCGCTGGTGCTACTTCACAATAGCTTTCTCTTCTGCCCTTTCTCTCCTTCCTTCACTCTTTACGTTACGGCGCTGCTTCCTTCTGTACGTTCTTCTTCCTTTTATTCTTCTAAACGGGCCTCTCCTTGTATTCTTTTTTAAGCACATCTCCACTTAAACCTTGTAGATAATAAGATTGTAGATTTGATTTTCAAATATTAGACTCCATCTTTATTAAGAACTTCAATAATATCAAGATAATAAAATAAAAATATTTTATTTCCTTTGAAGTCTTGTAAATTTATTTTATTTCCAAATTTTATATTTTTCATCTTTTATTTAAATCTATAATCATTAATTCAATTAATCACATAATTAGAGATAAAAAGTCTAGATAAGCACAAATAAAATCCCTAAAATCTCTACAAGATTTGGGCTTATCAACTTGCATAAAATTTTTCATCCAACAATCATAGATCTGATCCGACTCGAATCATATCCCAAACAACTTTTGGACATTATTTATGCATAAAGTTGAGGGAGTTTGATTTTCGTTCATACCCAACACATACCATATACACATCGAATTGACTACCAGGAGATCGTTGGGTTCAGCCCAATCAGATCTTGATTCAATAGAATAACTTTGATTTTCAAGACAAGCTGCTATGTCTAACTCGATAATATGTAATTCAAACATATGAGAAAGATCAATCACGATAATGAAATATTGCATTAACTGAAAATAAAGAATCCAGAGTAAGTATAATTACTCTATACAATCCTCTCTCCCTAGCAAGATGTTAGCACTCATCCACCAAGAATCTATATTATATATTTTATTAAGTTTGAGACGCTTAGAATAACTAACTTTGGTGTCATGGTCTGTTTTAATAATTACATATATTAATAAAAAGTTAAAATCTTAACGCAAATTATATGTAGTTCAGCGGATAGAGTATTTGTTTATTGGTGTTTAGATTATATGTTCAATTCTTACTGAGGTTATTTTTTTATTCTTTTATTTTTCAGTTTATTTTTTACTTTATATATCAAAATTACAGTGTAGTCCCTCACTATTTCTTATAATAATATTTTGATCCTCATTTAAATATAAATCAAATAAATTATAAAAAATATTGTGCAAGCATGCAACGCGTACATCGATGCACTAGTATAACTGATTGCTCTCTCATACGAACTAACTGTTGTTTTTGTCTCACCCCTTCTTCCAGTGTTTTTCCTTTAATTCTCCTGGCATACGTTTTTACTATCTTGAGCTTCTCATTGTCAATCATGCTTGGGCCCTCTGAATTTGAAGTTCCTGGCTCAATGGATCAAAGTTTTGTTTCTCATATTTGGATCTGGATTCATAATACAAGCACCAACCAAAATAGTTGGTCGTAATTCATGAAATGATGGTCAAGATTAAAGGTACTACGAATCAATGCTGGCTTTGCGCCATTGCGGTAAGTGCCATCCTTCAGGTATGAATGCTACATAAGTTTCTACTAATTAAATTAATCATATTTAACAGCCAAAAATCGATATTGATTAACATAGAAGCAAAAGCACAATTCATTTAGCACAGGTAACTATTTTCTTTCATTGTAATTCATATAATTTCTTTTCTGGATTGCAGAAAGGGAGTTAAAGCTTGAACTTAAGACCGCAATGCGAGGCACCTTTAACTTCAGCTCGTGCGATGACCCAACATAGAGATAAAGAAAGCAAGTACCTGACACACACATACACATATACAATTCCATGTCGAACGGATCAATGATCTGCTGCCTTGAGCCTGCACTAAACGAAAGTGGAGTGTTTTCAAGTTTAAAGCCCGACTTGAATTGAACTAAAATGGCAGAGTAAAAATGACACTGCTTATCCCAATATACCATGATACATATATAGATAATTAAATTTAAAACAACATATGTAAAATGGAAAGTTACCTGTTGAGAATTATTTCAAACAATTTTTCAACGGTCAAAGGGACCAATGATTATGGAACGATAATTGAAAACAGGAAAAAAGTGCAGCCCTTTGGCTAAAAGATTCGTTAACAATCAGATGCAAGGGAATCTTAAATACAATAAAGGAGGTTCGACATGACAGGAAGCTGCAATCTCAACGAAGGAGATTCTTGAAATTCAGTGTAAGGTCGAACAACATCGAGACCGTAAGGTAGGAAACTCATATTGGCATGCAAGAACCCGACATGACCAAACAAACATGGGCACACTCTA
Source organism: Primulina eburnea (assembly GCF_022965805.1). Taxonomy (NCBI): domain Eukaryota; kingdom Viridiplantae; phylum Streptophyta; class Magnoliopsida; order Lamiales; family Gesneriaceae; genus Primulina; species Primulina eburnea. The sequence continues at coordinate 1,546,656 of NC_133114.1, forward strand.
ATTTCCTAACGCAAACAAAAACTGAGAAAATGAAGGTTCACAAAAACCAAATAAAAAAACCGAAATAACAGATTGAACACAATTTTTATGTGAACTGTCTCAAGTATGGAAAGCATACGAGTAAGAATCTATATGGCATAAATACAGTTCATTGCAGGCAAGTTCACGTCAGTCAAGTAGCGTTAAATGAAACTGAAAATACCAAAGCTGATGAGTATCATATCTGTCATAAATGCTCCAAACCCGATTTTCTACTCGCAACTGTTCTGATACAACAAGAATATATTACTATAAATTATATACACTCACGAAAAACTATTGAATATGGCCTTATAATTAAGTTATAAACATAAATACACTATAATTTGATTGTTCTACCTGCAATATATAAGCCCTGCTTCAAAGATTTTAAGAAAATGAAAGTTATCTTATTTAGAGACTAATAAGATTACCGAAGACAGAAATGAAAAAATTATCTGCAAAAACAAATGAATCAGAACTCAATTTGCGAAAATGTCTTCTCAGAGCAAATAGCTTGGGCTTAAAACTACATGGTAATCTGCAGTACTAACCTCCATCTGGTGCTACTTATGTTAAACTCATTTTTGTTCCAGAAGTTCCGTCACAAATTTGTGTCTTCATTCCCAAAGACAAGTTGCTGAACGGATTTTAGATACAACATGACATGATAAACCCTGGTATATAATAATTGGAGAATAAAAATAAATCTACTAGCAAATGCATGGGTACAAATTAATGACACAAAACCCTACATTTCTGATAGATAAAGCCGAGGAATCCCGTTGCCGATGTATCCTATTCAAGCACATTCAGTCAAACAATTCAATATAACTTTTGTCCAACATGCAAACAGTCATCCAAAATTCACCCTAAATTTGATGTACCATTCAAACATAAAAGTGACCACCTATGCAAGATATTTCACCAAAGCATGATGTTAACAGCTCGTGAAAATTAAAATAGAAGCAACAAGCCAATAATAACTAACGGCAAATGAACATATGTTAAATAATCACAAGTTGGAAAAACCTCCACTTTTTATATTTCATCACATGGTGCATTTGTGATTTTGCAATTCATGTGGTGGATCATAATTGATCCATTCATGCATAGATCAGGATTCATTTGCATCCCACACTACTAATTGAAAAGATAATGCATTTTGCTAATTAAACTCTTCATATCAAATCATGGGTTTCATGTTGACAAATAATGTTCGTTGCCTGGAATATTTGGTTCGCTTTTACAAACAGCTCATTGGGAAACTCTAACTGATTCATAACTATTACTTTGATAATAAGATAAGTTGATAAAATGATTCAACTCTTACTCAAGAACAACAAAAGTAAAATGACGCCTCCAAAATGCAACTTAAATTTAAAATACATACATAGAACAAGACCTTTGATTCACACAGAAACAAAAAAGTAACATAAAACCAGAAATACCAGCAAGTTTACCAATCCAATCTTGCAATTTCTCATCAATTGACAAAAAAACTACAAATAAAGAAAATACGAAGTTCAAACCAGAAATTCCATGTTTTACCAAGGGGAGGAAAACAAGAAGCTATCGAATCATATCATAACTAACAAATAAGCTTTGGCTTAATCAATCGATCAATAAATATCCGCCACAGGGAGGGCATCTCTATCTTTGTAAAATTCTTACAAATATTTGGATAATCCATAAAATCTTTGAGCCACCACAAAATTTTCAAAATGGAAAATAAGTAATCACAGCTTCAGTAGGAAAAAAAGTGGCAACTACGTAAATTAGCAGGCATGATTATCTTTCAACCAGTTATTTTATTTTTCTTGCACATGAAGGCGTTCTTTTTTAACTTCACGTGAATCTAAACAGTACTCTTCATAGCTCCTGAAAAGTTTGTCAGTTTTTCAGTAAAAATATGACGAATCAATTATACTCAACGAAGTGAACCGGTATGTATCAACCATAGCAACTGGTCAAAAAAAAAAATTGCAGCAAATCCAACAACAAATCACAAGAATAGGTTAGCGTAAACAGAGCGAAAGCAATAGCGTAACCGAACCATGTGTAGCATTCACCGCGAGCTCCGATTCAGTTGATGCAAGGCGGGAACCTGATTTTCGCCAAAAAACAACCCCAACAGATCACGCACCTCACGGACAGGCGATCTGGATGGAACTCGACAGCCGACAATTGCGACGCCGGCGGCGGAGGCAGTTCCCGACCTGCACCAAGCGAATTAGAGGCCGTGGCAACAGGTGAATCTCCATACATACAGAGACATGATTCTACATGTATACAAAATAAAGTATTCATTCATAGATCTGAGAGAGAGCAGCTCCTACGGATCTCATGTGAAAATGTGAAAGTGGTTTCGGTCATTGGAATCATGCGGGAGTGGGGGTTATTTATTGTTGGTATAGGCCAGTTACAAGATGCCACGTGTACCTTGCACCGACGGCCTTGTTGGACTTTTTCCAAGTAGGGGTATTAAAGTCGTGCGCCAGTTTTTATTTTTGGGGCTGCATTTTCATTTAATTACGGCGTCACCATATATTTTTTTGGAAGGTGAAAATCTTATTTTTTTTTTTTTTAAATGGTGAAAATCTTATTAACTTTACTGAAAATGAGTTTGATAGTTGATTACAAGATAAATTAATCAAAATGGAAAGTTCTTTGGCTCTGACAAAGAGAGGGAGGGAAGAAATAGTAAATGTTTCAAGTAAGTGAGCAACAATTCTCGTCCATGTGTTTTTGTAGTTAAAAGTGTATGTATTGGTTGTATTCGATAAAGTTTCGAACTTGAGTGACAATTAGGGGTGAGCAAGATTTCGGTTAAACCGAATTAACCGACCGAACCGAGCTAATTCGGAAATTCGGTTCGGTTATTTCGGAAATTCGGTTTTCATATTTAAAAAATTCGGTTATATCGGTTAATTCGGTTCGGTTACGGTTTTCAAAATTTTGAAATCGGTTAACCGAATTAACCGATATAATAAATATTATTATTTAATAATTTTTTTTATTTATCAATTTCTATAAATATTTTAATTTTTAATTTTAAAATCGGTATAATATGTATTAATTTTGTTTAAATAAAACTTATATATTTGTGATATGTGTGATTTTATGTTTTTATGTATTTGTGTAAAGTGTAGTGTTAAAAAAAAATTACATATATAATTAAAGTTAAATCACAAATTTTATTTTTAAACTAATCGTGACCGAATTAACCGATTTTAATTCGGTTCGGTTTTCATCGGTTATGAAAATTAATTCGGTCGGTTCGGTTATGACTAAATATTTCGGTTCGGTTCGGTTATGGCTAATTCGGTTCGGTCGGTAACCGAATTAACCGAATGCTCACCCCTAGTGACAATTATCTCAACATACTTATGAGTTGGTTATTGTTTGTACCGCAAGAAAAGAATATGTTTTTATTTCACGGATCTCTAGCCTATGATCTTGCACAATCCGCATCCCTTATTTAATCGCTTTCAATAGTGACAGCGGCTTCCAGATTTTCTTCCCTACCGCCAACGTCGCTCTACCTTCATGATCTTGCACCACTCCACCTACCGTGAAGCTATTAGAGTCCCAGTTAACCGCAACATCAACATTTATCTGCAGGCAGTTAGCTGGTGGTTTAATCCATCGATTTTGTAAAGTGTGTTTCTGGCTGCCCACTCCAATATTAATCGCATTAACCGCAATTTAATAATCACCCAGTAGACGAATGCTCCGGTCCATCTCAATCTTATTGTATCGTCTGTCAAGCAGAGTGAGTGATTTGCATTCTGTCATGCCAAACAGCCCGACAACACATCACAAACCGTTCGAAGTCTGTCAGCATAATTCGTTTTTCATCCAAAGAAATACATCCCTTACATCCATGTTGGGCATGTTTAAGTAGGGCATGAAAAATTTATCATTTCCAACACTTGGGGGATGACAACTTTCCCCACAGGTTTGAGGCCTCGCGGGGAACACGAAAAGGGGACGGGGTCTCCGAGTTTTTCGATTTTGAGATCGGGTTCGGATATTTTTTTAAAATCTCCAAAATAGTTCAAACGGATATGAGATTACTATCACCATCTCCGAACATACCCCGAAAATAATATTAATAATAAAATAATAATAATATTGTTTTTTTAAATATTAATAATAATGCTATTATTATTAATATTGATATTAATATAAATATTAATATTATCACTGATAATAATATATAATAATAAGTTTTGATTTGAGAAAATACACGAACCCATCCTCGTCTTTTCTCATTAATATTTTTGAAACAAGGATAAGGGCGGAGATGGAAATTTGATCCTCGCGGTTTCAGGTTTGAGGAAAAAGCGGAGATTGGAGCGGGTATGAGAATGAGGATGGAATGCGAGGACGAAGATAATGATGTCAAACCCGCCCCGTCGCACCCCATTGTCATCTTTACCAACACTGCTTTTATCTTTAATTGGTCAAATTATGCTCTCTTTTAACTCAATTTATTGATCATAAGATTACAACCTAATTTCTTTAAATTTCATCTCATATATTAATTTCGGGACAAAAAATATCTTGTCTAAAAGATCAATTTTATGATATGAATTTTCGACCTGATATAAGTCATGAAAAAAATATTATATTTTATGGCAAAAATATTATTTTTCAATACCATTTAACAGTTACTTTGTGTATTTTATTTCTAAGTATGTGAATCCAAATATATTATGGAGATCGAGGATCAAATGCAAATAAAACGAGACTTGGCAAGTCAGACCACCAAACGCGAGTTGTGGACCGATATTTGAACCTAATCGTATGAAAGCATTAAAAACGAAAGTTCATATTTTTCACTTTGTGTGAATTAAAATTAAATATTTTTATATTATAAAGTAATTGGTAACTTTTTCTGAGCTTGAATCAAATTAATTTGAATCACTATTCGAAACACGATTATTTAATAAATAATTTTAGAATAAAATTTACCTTTTCTTTTTAATAATGCGCCCAATAATTTTATATAAAATGACTTTTTGATTATGTCAAATAAAAAAATCCCATGATTATGATTGTTTCGTTGGATTTGCGCCATTTAGGTTTGCATATCTCCCTTGCAGCCACATCATTTCGATGTGATAGATTATGTTGTTTATTTATTTGGTTTTATTTCTATAATTGTGGATATTTTTATTTCTAACATTTAAATATAAATTAGCCTTTTTATATTTTTTTATCTTTTAGATATATATTTCGATATTTAGGTTTTTATTAAAGAGTACGTCTTTTGTGCGACGGTCTCACGAATCTTTATCTGTGAGATGGGTCAACCCTACCGATATTTAAAACAAAAAGTAATATTCTTAGCATAAAAAATAATATTTTTTCATGAATGACCCAAATAAGATATTTGTCTCACAAAATACGACTCGTGAGATTGTCTCACACAAATTTTGTCTTTATTAAAATATTAATTCCTAGTTTTTTCGTGGGAAGAATGGGGTTTTCTTGATTTTTCACAATATATCCTACGTATGCTTTTGGTTCATTGGTCATATGTTGTCAAGATACTTTGATTTTGAAACAGGTTTGACTAACTTAAAAAGTTATGGCAAATAATATAAATAGTATATTATCTTACGAAAAATATCCAAAAAAAATAAAACTAAAATACGATGTGTTTTTCAAAAAATTATATATATAATTTGTGATTTCATTTTGTTTCGTATTCATATCCATAATCGGCCAATGAGTAGGTTTCTTGTGAAACGGTCTCACGAATCTTTATATGTGAGACGGATCCACCCTACTGATATTCACAATAAAAAATAATACTTTTACAATAAAAAAAATAATATTTTTTCATGGATGACCCAAATAAGATATCGGTCTCACAAAATACGACCCGTAAGACCGTCTCACATAAATTTTTGCCTCGACCAATATACATACTTGGTAAAAGTAGGAGGAAATGAGGTGAGAATGAAATGCATACCAATATCATTTTTTATATTCATGTTTGGCAATACAGTGGAATGCTCGTTTAAATGAGAATGAATGAATATACTCATATTCATGAGAATGATCACTTCTAACCATTTCTCACTTTAAATTCTTACCTATTTTACAAAAAACTAAATTATTTTCTGCAACTAATTTAAATCTATATAATAATAATAATAAATAATTGATAATGATATATCATTATTATTTTTTTAGGAACTCTATTTTTTAATATTAATAATAAAAAATAAAATAATGATAATTTAATAATAATAATAATAATAATAATAATAATAATAATAATAATAATAATAATAATAATAATAATAATAATAATAATAATAATAATAATAATAATAATAATAATAATAATAATAATAATAATAATAATACAACGTTAATTTTAACATAATTGATCATCAAGAATTATACTTTTTTGTTATTTTAACAATACTAATAATAATAATATTTCTTGAGTAAGTTATTGTTTTGAATTTTTAATTAAAAATATTTTATTATTAAAAAATTAAAAATAACTTCATTTCATTCTTTTTTTATTTATTTCGATACTAATCATTTGAATAAAATATAACTATCATTTCTCAAGAATTATACTTTTTTGTTATTTTAACAATACTAATAATAATAATATTTCTTGAGTAAGTTATTGTTTTGAATTTTTAATTAAAAATATTTTATTATTAAAAAATTAAAAATAACTTCATTTCATTCTTTTTTTATTTATTTCGATACTAATCATTTGAATAAAATATAACTATCATTTCATTCTCATCTCCATTTCATTATAAGATTGATTACATTCATGTCTTATTCCATTCATTCGTACCAATAATACTCTTAGGGTGTGTTTGGTTGAGTGGATTAAATAAAGATGAATTAATAATCAAATATTTATCGTTAAAATTTTAAGTTGTTTTAATAATCATTTTGACATGGTTTAAGATCCAATTTTATAGATAACTATTTGATTAATAAAATTGGATCATAAATCGGGTCAAAATGATTATTAAAACATCTTAAAATTTTAACAATAAATATTTGACTATTAATATATCCTTATCTAATCCACTCAACCAAACACACCCTTAATTTTTTCCACACTCACAAGACATAGTTAATCCATTTAACATATTGTAATTGATTAAATGGCACGAAAAAAATTAGAACTATTATATTCAACGTATACTACCAAACCTACATAACCTAAACATAATATTTTATCAACTTGTGTTGTCGAATTAAATATGTAAGACACTCAAGTTCATTATTTTCCCAAAGTGGTCCATTTTTGTATGCCATGTGTCATTTAATGGATTTTTCAAATGCGAAGTTTTGATAAAATTAGAAAACTTATGTCCATGCAAAGACTCCATTGTATGTGTTGAGATATTCCAAGTATCCTTGAGTTTTGGTGATTGACAAATAACAACATAAAATATTTCAGGTGTAGACGTTTTTAAATGTAATATCAAGACATTCAGACAATATTTAAAAAGATCAAGTCGTTCGGACTAAGAAGTCAAAACGCATAAGTATCTGGACTTGAATTGAAAGGTTATCATATCTCACAACTGACTGACAATCCAAAATGTTTTAATCATTGAAGATAAAGTCGCACTGACACTGGTCGAAAAAGAAATAAATCTAAAAAGATATTAAAGTCAAGACAGGAACTTCCTCTAACAAATAGCAGTTGCCTTCGTAATCGATGGTAAAGGACAAAAGACCATTGGCTTTCCTATATTAAAGACAAAAGATATCCAATAAATAGACAAGAAACTTTAACCTCGGAAAATCATCTATAAAAAGAAGTTAAAACAGGGAAAAAGAAAACACACAAGAAAAATTCGAAACCTAAAGAAAATGTATTTCACATATCTAAAGGTTTATAAAAGACGAATCAAGAAAATAAGAAATCAGCTGGTAAATAATACAGATCTCTACAAAGTGATAAAAGAAGAAGGGAACGAGATCTCATTTAATATAATAAAAACACATATCTACTCGTTATGTCAGGAGATAAAGTCTGAAGAACGATATGTTTCTAGATTAATAATCTAGGAAGAAGACAAGTTGAGTGGAGGGACCATTCAACCACTCCACTAGATAGGGCCAACCACAGCTGGAAGGCATCATACTATAACAAGAGTTTGAAGTCCGAACTACAAATCCGTCAGGGGCTTCTATAAATAAGCAGACAGAAAGAAGACGAATACATCACTCAACCTGTTCGTTTTTCTTCAAAATATTTGTAATATTTTCTCTTTCAAATTTATGTGTGATGTGAATTCAGCTACGATTAATAGTTAAACAAGTTTCTCCTCCTCTACAGGAGGTTACTATGTAATAATAATTTTTTATGTTTGAATAAAAGAACCAAGGCTTTAGCCCCTCTCATGTATTGTTTCAAATTGAGCTTTTTACTATACACCCTGAAGTTGGAAACGAAACAGGGTTGTGTCAAATATTGTTGAACGAATCTGCGTCAGGAACCATATGTTGCGACTGCATGATTAGGCTGTGAGGAGCAATCTGTAAAACCCGGTGGATATAACCCGACGATACTCCGGTCAAAGAAGTAAAAAGTTAAATTCATTCTACGAAAGCATGACGGGCCTTTAAAAAAAATCGATTATTTGAATATGGTATATAGGCTGGAAACCTTGCGTAGCCGTATGTCTGGAGGCTATATGTCTGTATAACAACGTCACATACCACAATCAAAGAATTAAAGATGTTTTTGAAAAATTTAAAAAAATGGAGAGTTTAATCAAAGAAATAAAAGGATGGAGAATGAGGAGAAAGTTGAGAATGAGAAAAGAGAACGATTGCAAAATTGCCCTTGAAATATCCAACTCACCCGAGTTCCAAGCTTATAAACGATTAGTTATTAAAATGTCAGTTTGCTAGTGGAGTTGTGTCTTTTCCATCGTTAAAGCATAATTGAACTCTTCGACTTCCAAAAAGTAAGTATCCTTTACGCTGAGAAGCAGTGTTCTAAAAAAATCGTTTAAATTTGAAACTCGACAAAAACGTCCTGCTTTGAAGAAAAGCGAACAAAAGTAGTCGAACTGTAGTTTGACCGAATTAAACGTAATTAAATCGTTTAATTAAATATGCTTAAGCACAATTAATCGCATCTGTTTATTTTTTAGTTTTTTTTTTATTTTGAAAGTATGTCTTTTTATTTTAAAATAATAAATTAAAATTATAATTTAGATATTTATTTTTAAATTTTAATTATGATTACACGTTTGACAATGATTTGACAAATATTTAACATTTTTTAATATGATTATAATTTTGAGATTTTTATGCTTATATAGATATGAGAATCAATTAATGCATCAAAGTTAAATATATCATATATATATATATATATATATATTGATACCCCGATATGTCCCGGGCAGTTGATCCCGGGAATGCTCGGGTCATGGGTCAGGCCCATGAGCGATGCCCGGGTCAGGACAGCCCATCTCTCGAGTGGTTGATTCAGGACATAGCACCAGAGTTCTGGTATAACTTCTCTTCTGACATCTCGAAGCGAGGGAGGCATTTAATGATGTTGAAATACACGCGGCCGACCTGTTAACATTAATGAGTGACTGGACAGATGGGATATGACCAATATATGATTTGACATGTCAGAACAATAGGGTATAATCAGCCACCCTAGTATATTTAATGCGCACGTCCCAAAAAACGAGGTCATCATTATTTCCTCCACTATAAATACCAGGTTTTGCATTTATTCCTTCATTCAGATATTAATGAACATTTAACACACTCATTTATTGCACACCAATATCACAGCCATCACTTGGCTACATTGGTTTTATTGCTTGAATACCCTGCTGACTTAAGCATCGGAGTGGCCACGCCGGGGACCCCCTCCGGCGCCCATTCACAGTGGTTGTTTTTCTTATTGGCAGATCTTTCAAAGGTCAACGAAGAATCTTCTTTCCAGTCCGCCGTCTTAGCTCATATTTCTTCCCGTATTCTTGATAGCTTACCTGGTAGAGTTACCGACCCGACTCCACTGTTCGACCCGGGTGGCATCATTGGCGCCGTCTGTGGGAAATCTGAGTCCTAAGACGTGGATATGGCTCCTACTAGGAGAGCAAACCAAGACGCCTCTCGAGCCCCAGAGGAAAACAATACACGTCTCTCTGGCGCAGGTGGTCCCCCCCCCTAATGATCCTCAACCCACCATTCATTTGACTCCCGAAGAATTGAAGAAAATCATAACCGATGCTGTCAACATGGCTAACGCCAAAAAGGCTGCTTCTCACCAGGCCAGTCAGCATGAACAGCAGCGTAAGCAAGCACAAGAGGAAGAGAGAAGGGAAGAAGAAAGGGAAAGCGCAGGTTCTAAATCCCCCACTATCGCTGGAGAATTGGAAGAATTAAGAAAAAAAGTGAAAGCATTGGAAGGGCAGGCTGTCTCCAAGGGCGGTATTTTTGTAATCAAAGGCTGCCCATTCTCTGACATCATCGTCCGGGAACCACTTCCCGGGCATTTCAAGTCGGCAAAAATCAAAGATTATGATGGAAGCTCTGACCCTGAGGAACACCTAGCGCGTTTCGAAAATATGGCCATGTTGCACTGCTATGAAGACCCAATCAAATGTAAAGTATTTCTTACCACTCTGGTCGATTCTGCACAGAGATGGTTTGAAGGGTTGGCGCCACAAAGCATCTGTTGCTTTGAAGATTTTCAAAAAGTGTTCTTGCATCAATTTAGCAGCAGTAAAAAGTACAAAAAGACCGCCTTCAGTTTATTCGAAGTAAAGCAAAGGCAAGATGAAACCCTGAGGGCTTATCTCAAAAGATTCAATCGGGTGGCCCTTGATGTGCCGACCTGTGCACCTGAGACAAAAACCACCGCATTTATGCAAGGGTTATGGGAAGGGGATTTCTTCCGATCCTTAACCAAAAAACTGCCTGAAAATTTTGAGGATCTCCTGTCACGAGCGGAGAAATATATCAATATGGAAGAAGCGCAAAACCAGAAAAGAGAGGCCTTGAAAAGAGCAAGAGGAGATCGGACTTACAAAACTGAAGAAAGAGCTCCTAAGAAAAGTGGTGGGGGTCATTTCCCCCATGTGCCTTTAAAGATGGCTCGGGACAGAGAGATTCAAGAGTGCAGGTCAAATGAAGTCCTTCCTCCCCGTTCAGAGGTCAGAATCTCCAAGCCAGAACAAAAAAGGTACTGTACCCTTCATAAAAATTGTGCTCACGACACTAATCAGTGCCGAGTCCTAGGAAGAAATGCTAATAGACGTCCCGTGTCCGCGCCTCACCCGCCACGAGAACGATCTAAACAACCACCCTGGTTGTCCAGACGTTCATCGCTGAATATTCCCCAAAGAACGATGAGCACTTCAAGTGGAAGACGAGGAGGAGAAACGAGTACCCGGGAAGAGAGAATCAAGCCAGCGGGAGGAGAGGATCCTTCTCCGAGTCGAGGAGTAATCAAAATGATTTCGGGGGGAGCTACTGATGGCGACTCTAATCGGGCAAGGAAGGCAAGGGGTAGGAGGGAGTGTCTAGAAGTTGATAATAAAAGAAGAGACGAGCCGATTATAAGCTTTGGACCAGAAGATCTCCAAGGAGTGAGTTTACCTCACAATGATGCGCTGGTCATTCAGGCCCGCATCGCCAACTATGACGTGTTAAGAATTTTCGTGGATAATGGGAGCTCTGTCAATGTTATTTTCAAAGATGCCCTCATCCAAATGGATCTGCATGAATACCAGCTGGAAACTGTGGAAACCGCCCTGTTCGGGTTTGCTGGGCACGCCGTGTATCCAGAAGGGGAAATTGCTCTACCCCTGACTCTGGGCACTGGAGACTTGAGAAAAACTGTCATAACTACTTTCACAGTAGTGGACGCCCCATCTTCATATAATGTCATCATAGGGAGACCAGCCATGAATGAAATGAGAGCAGTGGCCTCGACGTACCACCAAAAGATCAAATTCCCAGTGAAAGGACAGGTCGGAGAAGTCAAGGGCGACCAGCCCTCTTCTCGAAGATGTTATGGAGAAACAGTCCGAATTGATCAGAAGAAGGCAAGAAGGGAAGGGAAGGGGAAAGAACACCAGGAAGAAGCCCGGGAAGGGGAAGTACACTTTGTGACGGAAGAAGAGCAAGAATCGGTGGAGATCGAGTCGGGAAAGACTATCCGGATAGCTCGGGACATCTGCGCCACCACCCGGGTAAAACTCTTGCAATGTTTAAAAACTAATGCCGATATCTTTGCTTGGTCTCAGCAGGAACTGACCGGGATCTCGCCCCAAGTGGCCGAGCATAGACTAAATATCCTCCCAGGGTCCCGGCCAATTAAGCAAAAAAAGCGACATTTCGGCCCGGAGAAAGATAAAATAATTGAAAAACAGGTCGAAGCATTGCTGAGGGCTGGACAAATTAGGGAAGTCCATTTCCCTTCTTGGCTATCGAATGTAGTTCTCGTCCCAAAGTCTACTGGGAAATGGAGAATGTGCGTAGATTTCAGAGATCTGAATAAAGCTTGCCCGAAGGATTGTTACCCACTCCCTCGGATTGATCAGCTAGTCGATTCCACTTCTGGGTGTGAAATCTTGAGCTTTTTGGATGCATATCAGGGATATCATCAGATCCCTTTAGCTACAGAAGATCAAGACAAAGCTAGTTTCGTCACGTCTGGGGGAACTTTCTGCTATGTTGTAATGCCTTTTGGACTAAAAAATGCAGGGGCTACATATCAACGACTGATGAATCTTGTCTTTCAAAAACAGATAGGCCGAAATATTGAAGTATATGTGGATGACATTTTGATTAAAACCCGAGAAGTCGCCCATTTCATCGATGATCTGATCGAAACCTTCGCCACTTTGAAGCAGTATAGGATAAAACTTAACCCGGCCAAATGTGTGTTTGGGGTTAAGAGTGGCAAATTCTTGGGGTTCATGGTCACGGATCGAGGAATCGAAGTCAACCCAGAAAAAATCAGGGCCATCATGGATATGCCCTCTCCTCAGTCGGTTCGAGATGTGCAAAAACTGACAGGGAAAATTGCAGCCTTATCACGCTTCATTTCCCGATCTGCACACCGTAGCTATCCTTTCTTTCAAGTTCTGAGGAAAGCACAGAAATTCGGCTGGGATGACAACTGCGAGCAGGCCTTTCAAAATTTGAAAAAACACTTGGCTGAATTGCCTGTCTTAGCAAAACCCGAGCCCGGAGAAAAATTGTGGGTCTATCTCTCAGCCACCGAAATTGCTGTTAGTTCCGTGCTCGTCAAGGAAGAAGGGACCGATCAGAAGCCTGTCTACTATGTCAGTCACGCCCTTCGCGGAGCCGAAATGAGACAGTGAATTAGAAAAGATTGCTCTAGCTTTGGTAATGACTGCTCGAAAGCTGAGACCGTATTTCCTATCACATCCCATTGTGGTCCTCACTAATTCTCCTCTCGGCAGAATTATGACTCATGCAGAGGTCTCGGGGAGGATGATCAAATGGACTGTAGAACTCGGGGAATACGATATTGAGTATAAACCCCGGGCTGCAATAAAAGCACAAGCGCTATCAGATTTCTTAACAGAAATGATCCAGCCCGAGGAAGAAAAAGTGTGGAGGGTATTTGTTGATGGCGCTTCAAACATAGCGGGATGCGGAGTGGGGGTCGTCTTGATCTCCCCACTCGAAGAAAGGGTTAAATTGGCTTTAAGGATTGACTTTAGGGTCACGAATAATGAAGCAGAATACGAAGCTGTCTTGGCAGGGTTGCGTGCTGCCCGTGAGATTGGGGCATCCCGAATCATCATTTATTCCGACTCCCAGCTGATTACTCAACAAATTAAGGGAGCTTACGAAGTTAAGAATGAAAAGATGCTCAAGTACTTGAATCTTATCACTTCTCAAGCGTCATCCTTCACAGACTGGAGTATCGAACAGATTCCCCGGGAAGAAAACACCGAAGCCGACACGTTGGCTAAATTGGCGGCTTCCTTGACAGAAGTAAGCACCCGGGAGATTCTCTATTGTTCGAAGCTCGTATCCTCGCTTGAAGAAGAAACACCCCCGCTGAGAGAAGACTCTTGGATGACTCCTCTCATAGAGTATATAAAGGAGGGAAAACTTCCAGAAGACCGGACCCAAGCTGTAAAGATCAGGAAGCAGGTACCCCGATTTGCCCTTTTAAATGATGTTTTATATAGGCGATCCTTTCAGGGCCCCTTACTCAAGTGCCTATCGGGGGAAGAGACAGAGTATGTCCTTCGGGAAATACATGAGGGATGTTGTGGGGAACATCTCGGGGGAACGGCTCTATCGCGGAAGGTTATTTTAGCAGGATTTTGGTGGCCTCAAGTAAACCAAGATGCTACCCGGCTCGTCCAGAAATGCCAAGGTTGTCAACATCACTCTAATTTCCACCACCGCCCAACTGCTAACATGCAACCGATCTCCGCATCATGCCCTTTTGACCAATGGGGATTGGACATCGTGGGTCCCTTTCCGCCAGTTCGCGCCCAGAAGAAGTTCCTCCTGGTAGCTGTGGATTATTTTTCTAAATGGGTAGAAGCCGAGCCGTTGGCAAGAATCACCGAGGATGAAATCATGAAATTCTTATGGAAAAACATTGCCTGCCGATATGGCATCCCCAGGAAATTGATTTCAGACAATGGCAGACAATTCCAAGGAAAAAAGATTACCTCTTGGTGTCAGGAAATGAAGATTATGCAATCTTTTACCTCAGTAGCCTACCCTCAAGCCAATGGCCAGACAGAGGTAACCAACAGGATCATCGTGCAAGCTTTGAAAGCCCGGTTGCAGGGGAAAGGAAAAGATTGGGTAGAAGAATTACCCAGCGTCTTATGGGCTTATCGGACTACTCCTCGGACATCTACTCGGGAAACCCCATATGGTCTGGTTTATGGATCTGAAGCAGTCTTGCCAGTAGAAATCGGGCAATCTTCCACTCGAGTGGAATCCTATTCGAGCAACAATGACTTATCTCGAGCCCTGGAGCTCGACCTTGTGGAAGAAAAAAGAGATCGGGCGGTCATCCGGATGGAAGCTTATCGCAGCAGGATCATAAAATCCTATAACAAGCACGTCCGAAGAAGGGATTTTCACGTGGGAGATCTGGTTATGAAAAAAGTTAAACCGGTGGGTGATGTGGGGAAGCTAGAAGCCAAATGGGAAGGGCCTTTCAAAGTAATCAGAAAAGTCAGTTCTGGTACGGCCTATTATCTCGAAGATCCTCAAGGACGTGTTCTTAAAAGACCATGGAATGCTTTTCATTTAAAGAAGTATTATGCTTAAGAAACATTTGTATCTGTTATTTCTACACTGAATGAAGGAAATTACTCGAAAGAATTCTTTTAAGACCAGGAACCCGTACCCTGGCCCGGTGGACCCGTACCCCGGATAATCTTTTAAGTCCAGGGACCCGTACCCTGGCCCGGTGGACCCGTACCCCGGATAATCTTTTAAGTCCAGGGACCCGTACCCTGGCCCGGTGGACCCGTACCCCGGATAATCTTTTAAGTCCAGGGACCCGTACCCTGGCCCAGTGGACCCGTACCCCGGATAATCTTTTAAGACCAGGGACCCGTACCCTGGCCCGGTGGACCCGTACCCCGGATAATCTTTTAAGTCCAGGGACCCGTACCCTGGCCCGGTGGACCCGTACCCCGGATAATCTTTTAAGACCAGGGACCCGTACCCTGGCCCGGTGGACCCGTACCCCGGATTATCTTTTAGGACTTATACCCAACCCGGGTAAACCGTATCCCATTTAGCAATCGAAATTACGAAATTTTTCTAAAGGGAGCAAAATCGAAAAAAAGAAACATGCATACATAGATCAGAGGAAAGAGGTTACAAAAAAAAAAAAAAAAAAAGAGAGAGTTATTTATTCCGCAGGAGGGTCCCGCTTATCCATATCTTCCTTGTCATCATCTGGGAGAGATGCAACAGCCTTCTCCAAATCCGGGAAATCTTCCATATCCGCTGGAACCAGGCCAGCTTCCTCGAATTGCTCCAAACACTTGTTGAAGCCTTGTTCAAAGTACGGGAAGGCTTTTCTGGCCAGCATTCGTTTAAAATCCGAAGACTTCAGGAAGTGTGACATCTGCTCTGTCTGGGTTTTCCTCAAAAGGGCCACTGCCGCCTGAAAGTCCTCAGCCCGGACCCGGTGGTATTCTGCATCTTCTCTGGCAGCCAGCATCCCTTCTCTAGCCTCAGCAGCCATCGCCTCGAAATCCTCGGCACGAGCCCGGGAGGATTCTGCTTCTGCCCTGGCCGACTGCGCCTCCGCCCGGGCAACAGATAAGTCTGCCTGAAGCAGATCCATCTGCTGTTGCCAAATGGCCTTCTCCCGGGCCAGGACATTCTCATGAATTTCCCTGATCCGGTTTACTTCCTCTTGGAGCTGACCATGCGCTCCCTGAGCGGCCTTGGTTTGGGCATTAGCTCTCTTGGCTATCTTCGCCACTCGTTCATGCCCATGAAGTAACATTTGTAAACCCTGGTAATGAAAAGGTCAGGAAAATTTGCAGGAGAAAGGAAGAAGCAAGAGAGAGGGAACCCAAAAAAATGAACTTACCGAGAAGGTCCGGGCCGCTCCTTCGCTTAGGAGCATATTAGGGTGCATTCCCTGAAGATGTGCCACCTCGTCAGGTCGGAGGAAGCTCCCGATCACCCCTAGCAGATCTGAACTGATGGTATCCCCAAAAATATTGGGGAGAACCAGAGGCCTCGTCACCGAAATGCCTGCAGAAGGATCAGCCAAAGCAGGGGAAGGGGTCATCCCCTCGGGCTCATCTTCCACCACTACCGTCTCCACCCGTGACTCCGTGGTGGCTCTCCTCTTGCGACGGTTCAGGGAAGTTGAGTCTCCCTCCCCTCCCGAAGAGATAGGCCCCACCCGGGGAGAACTGGCCCCTGCTTGGGCATCACTCTCTGCTTCCCGGGCCAAATCTGCCTCGCTGGCTCTGCGTTCTTCTGTTTCTTGAGCTTCAGCTGCCTCCCTAGCACGGCGTGCTTCCAATTCACCAGCTTCGGCCGCCTCCCTGGCCCGGCGCTCCTCCTGTTCCTGGGCTTCCTTCGCCCTTTTCTCCGCTCTAATCCTCTTTTGCTCCGCTTTCCTCTGAGCAGCAGCCTCTAGAAAGCTTGCTTTGATCATGTCTTCTTCGGCTACATCAAGAACACAGTGGGTCAGCAAAGTAAAGTTGCGAAAAAAAAAAAAAAGAAGAAAAAAAAAAGCCAAGAAAAGCGATTTACCCGCCTGCGACCCGGGTTGATCAAACCCGTCGATGATCTGATCTACAGGGTCTTCAGGCCGGGACCCGATCCCGTAATAGGCCAGATTGTTCGACCCAATCAGCACTGAAGATAAGAAGGATTGCTTTCCTAAAGCATCCCAGGCATCGGTAAAAGGAGGAAGAAGTTTGAAATCTCGGGGAAGCTCAGGTTGTTTAGGCATGGAAGGAAGAAACCCCAAAGCACAGGTGGGGAGAGTCGGAAATTTAAGAAAGAAAAATTTTGTTTTCCATCCCTTCAAAGAAGAAGGGATGTCGGTTAAAAACCGATAGTGCATCCGGGCCATAAAAGAAAAAACCCCGTCATTAAATCGACAGGAATAAAAATAGTGAAAGATGGAGGAGTTAATGGGAATAAGTTTCATGCGGAACAAAACAAAAGTAGCTGCCATAATACGAAAAGCATTGGGATGAAGATGATTAAGAGGAAGGTTAAAAAATCGAGCAACTCCTTCAAAGAAATGATGAACCGGGAAACGGAGACCGCTCCTAAGCTGCTCAAGGAAGAAAGCGTGGTATCCGAGGGGAGGAGTATCAGGATGGTCAGTAGGTCCGGGAATCCTAATGTCATAAGTAGAAGGAATAGCTCCCAGGGACCGAATGTCTCCTAAACTACCCGGACGGAGAGTGGAAGACACCGTAGAAAACCAGAAGGGCCCTGTTATTTTATCCTTCCCTCTACTCGGGGAGCCCAGGGGTCGGGAAGAAGACGCTTTAGCAGTCTTCTTGGACAAAGATCGAGAGGGAATAGTAGGAATACCCCTCGGAATCTGAACAGACTGGTCAGAAGGGGTGGGAGAATTGTCCTCCGATAGGCCCCTAGCATTTTTGCCAGAGGTAGAAGAAGTGGAATTGGACATGATGGAAAAGAAGCAAATAAGACACAGAAAAGAGAGACTTACTGAGAGGAATTGAGGGTGATGGTTGATAGTCGGAGAGATCGCCGGAGAAATCTACAGAGAAGACCGAGGAAGAAAACAAGCAGGGCTTCGCCGAAGAATAAATTTGCAAGTGATTTTTAGAAAAAGCGATGGATCGCTATATATAAGGGAGAGATGGAATCTATGCCGTTGATCTAGCATAGATTGGACGGGCTAGATTAGCCTTGGAAGTTGAGCGGCATCATTCGGCGGGAAAATTGAAAAGACAGTTGCTCAAATCGAGGCGCCATGGTAGCTGAGAATACGTACGGGCTCTGACAACACGTCATCAGAATTCTATCATTATGACTGCGCAATGATTGACTGAAAAAGCGAAGAGAGGGATTGGGATAATGCCATATCTCGGCCTTATTCAGATCCCGGAAGAACTAAAGTTATCGAAGGAATACCCACTATACCCAGATTGGGACTTACCGATTTATCATATGACTATTCTTTTATATCCATGCGTGAAAAAGGTAAAGAGGTAATACGCCCCGATAGAATCCTTTTATCACAATCAAGAAAGAAAACATGCCAAGTCCCGGCCTCTTACGAGGTAACTCGGGAGCAGAGGATCCCATCACCCGGCTAAAAGGCCCGGACAGCATGGGACCCGGCGTTCGGATATGTTTAGGCCTACCTTTTTCGGTTTTCGGATTGATGATTAGTTTAGCTGGTGTTAAAACATTTGCAAGGAATTAAAAGAAGACGCAGGAATTAATTGTCTAAATTTTCATTAAGGGAATGGTCGGCGTCGTATTACAGAAATTTCAGTGGCCACTCGACCTTTCCACTCATCCATCCAGTCAGTAACTTCTTGAATGCCAAGATTGACAAAGGAATCAGTGCTCGAGACCTTATTTAGATGCCGCCATTCCTTCCACAACATAGCATGCAGCAGGTTTTGGTCAGTCAGCAACTCTTCAATGCGGGATACCCCTAGTTCCCGCCTGTATTTCCTCGTCACCATCCTTTGAGAGCGAGTGAGGACTGTGCCGTTCAAATAAAGAAGGCCGATGAATTGAAGCTTATGCCAGGTACATACGACTTTGGCCAGAATGTACTCATCGACATTCTTTTTGAAAAGCTCTACATAGGGACGTAACTCCGCTGGGATTTGACTTTGCACACCAACAGAAGAGATGGCACTGCTGCAAGTGCTGGAGTCGCTGGAGCTCGACATTGTTCTGTTGGTATGGGTGCATCTTATCCACCAATTTATTTATAGGAAAGGGAGGAAAAGACGTTTGGGATGAGGGAATGTGAAGAGCCTAAGGTTAATTAAAGCATGCCGTCATTTATTGGGAAGGAGAATGTATCATAGCCATTAAGACCAGTGCACGTGGGCGATTAATAAGGGCCTCGAAAATTACGTGGGGTAGACCAAAAGGCGGATGCAGTTATCAAAACGACCCCGAATATGAAAGGTTTCCCGAGATAATGTTTAATGATAATGCATGCATCATTATGACTACCCGGATATCACAAACCTTGGAGCTTCGTATCCTCTCTAAGAGATTGTCAGGGCCCAACGTAATGTTTCAAAGCAAAGCCGGTGATCAACCATTACCGTTGGGATACTTTTGTTTGGTTTGTTCAGCAGGTATTCAGTAATAAAGACTCATACCAGATCTTAAAAATACAAAGCAAGGATGAAACAGAAGAATAACTTTATTCACTTGCTAGCATTTCTACTAATTACAGCGGAGTATTCTTCTTCTACAAAGAGTATCCACATGGTTTTCCATTTCCTTAGCTCATTTGGGGAAGACTTGAGGAAGCCCTCGGTGCTTGTAATGCCCGAGAGGATTTTCATCTCCTTAAGCAACGTCAGCTGGTAGATGTAATCACCCTCGAAGATGTTCACCTCTTCGGTCACGTTCAGACGTTCCCGATACTTCTCCATCTTTACCACCAGTCTAGAAGCATTAGCTTCTCCGGTCTCGTGGAGAAGTTGTAATTTCTGAAGTTTCTCCCAGTAACGAACAATCTTATGGAACACTTCATCTTCTATCTCGGTTTTCTTCTTCTCAACTAATCGCCACGAGACTTCTTCCATATCTGAATTCGACGGATTACTGGAGCTCGCCATTTGACTCTTGTGACCAACTATTTAATGGTAACTTGGAAAAAATAAAAAAGATGTTGCTATATTTATAATAGCAAGGGGCTAATCACAACCGTCGAATCTTTGGATACATAGACGGTCAGGACGGACATTGGGAATTGCACCAGAAAGTTGAAAAGACGTACACGCCTATCGAAATATTGCGATAAATCATCCTCGAAAACATAAAAACGTGGGAGATATGATTGATTGATGTACATCGCGAGTCTTCACCATACACCGACGTCTGTGTAGCTATGCTCAGTCCAGAAGGTGTATCAAAATGGCTTTCCTGACCGGGCACAAGGGACTAATCGGGACAGCGAGTAGACTCTAGCCCGACTATTTAAGGAAGGAGTGATGATACCCCGATATGTCCCGGGCAGTTGATCCCGGGAATGCTCGGGTCATGGGTCAGGCCCATGAGCGATGCCCGGGTCAGGACAGCCCATCTCTCGAGTGGTTGATTCAGGACATAGCACCAGAGTTCTGGTATAACTTCTCTTCTGACATCTCGAAGCGAGGGAGGCATTTAATGATGTTGAAATACACGCGGCCGACCTGTTAACATTAATGAGTGACTGGACAGATGGGATATGACCAATATATGATTTGACATGTCAGAACAATAGGGTATAATCAGCCGCCCTAGTATATTTAATGCGCACGTCCCAAAAACGAGGTCATCATTATTTCCTCCACTATAAATACCAGGTTTTGCATTTATTCCTTCATTCAGATATTAATGAACATTTAACACACTCATTTATTGCACACCAATATCACAGCCATCACTTGGCTACATTGGTTTTATTGCTTGAATACCCTGCTGACTTAAGCATCGGAGTGGCCACGCCGGGGACCCCCTCCGGCGCCCATTCACGTGGTTGTTTTTCTTATTGGCAGATCTTTCAAAGGTCAACGAAGAATCTTCTTTCCAGTCCGCCGTCTTAGCTCATATTTCTTCCCGTATTCTTGATAGCTTACCTGGTAGAGTTACCGACCCGACTCCACTGTTCGACCCGGGTGGCATCATATATATTTTTTATTTATTGGCTTGAGATAATTAAAATTACACCAAAGATAAAAAAACAATTTTTTCGCGTTTAAGCTCGTGCTAAACTCGCTTAAACTTGGAGCTCGACATCCGTACTTCGGAGCGCTTCACGCTTTTTAAAACCTTGCATAAAAATATTAGTACAAATCTACCAGACATCCAGTACAAGTAACTCAACGTTGCCACATACATCTATAAGATTAAAAAAAACTGCACATATATTTAACCAAAACTAGGAAGTAAGCCCTTTCAAGAAAAACAAGGAAAACTATGAACTGAGCCAATTAAACGTTCGTCCCAGGAACCTCGAAGCTATAGGGCTCGATACACGAGCAAACATAGGCAATGTTGGATACATTAATATCCCGAACATAAACCAGTTAAAGCTCAAGAGAGCCACTGCATCAGGTGTAGGCTTGTGTTGGATGGTGCTGAAGAATTGGACCACACTCGATAACGACATAGCAACAACAGCAAAAAGAGCTAAAACGAGAGGCATGCATGGATCTTTAGCTTCCCATACGATCATTCCAACTAGCAGCGTCAATATTGCACTAAACACGCTTTGGGACAAAGCAAGATCCCTTTGTTCGTCACAAACAGTATTGCACTTTGAGATAATATCGGCAGCGTGTTGTTCAATAGGCCACTGACTTTTTGGCTGGGTTTTCATAAGTTCGTTCACGTCATGATTTTGAATAATTTCTGGAGACATACCGTGGCTTATGTTTCCATAGCGGCTAGGCAATGATGTTCTTGAATTTATGCTGTTCTCTGTATAACTACCTTTTGTTTCATCATCTACACCTTTATCGTCCCAAAACGATTTACCTTCAACCTCCTTTATCCTCCGGATTTCGTCCTTCAGATCACGAACCTGATAACCAACTACAAGAAAGTTATAGGAGGCTATACACCAAAAAGAATTGTGATGTTTTAGAAGTTTCATGGAAAAGAGAGAGAGTAATTCGAGTTCAAGGCAGATCGTTCCAATCAAGATATAAATTTAGGATCGAAATGCAAGGATTAATATTTTACCTCCCCACCTAAGAGCTCAATCTGAGCAATGGCATCATAATGTTCCTTTTTAAGTTCTGTTAACATAACATCAGTCATTCTACATTCTTTGATGGACATGTGGAGTTGTTTCTCCAGTTCTCTTCTTTCCCACAGAACATCTTCCAGTTCAGTGCTCACTTGGTGGAGTTGCATATGTAGCTGCAGAGTGGCTGTTCTCGCTTTAATTACACCCCACGAAACAAAAAGGTGCTGCGATAAGGACAAGGCGGGAGAAACGTACCATTTTTTCTTTATACAACGCGGAAATTGCCCGCATGGGGAGAGATAAAACTGATATTACCCAAATTGCAGACCGCCACAGTATTACTAAATGAAGATAGAGAGCAGCTCTCAGCAGTTCTATCCACGTCTGAATGATGACGCAAATGCATTGCAAACCAAATTGACAAGATAGAATAACCAGCAATAAAGGCTTCGCCACTAATTTGAACAAAAATGCCATCACACCCGCAAATGCACACTACTAAATTACATTTTCGGGCTACCTTCTGCATATAACGTAGAAAAGGTCCATATAAGATATATTGTATGCATGGCAAAAATATCATATACAGAATATGAACCTAAGCTTTTAAACATAAATTTTTCTGCTGAATAGCCAAGAAAGCAAGAAAAACTTCAGTGAAAATTAATCATGCCCTCAATTGATCCTAAGACAACCCTACAGATTTTTTGGAGTTGTAAGAACTGCAAATATGTTTATCGAGAGTGGTATGACTCTTCTTATTATGATGAGCTAAAACCACACTTGTTTATACATGATACTGCTCTCGAGACGATTACCAAGTAATATCAAGAGGTGAATAATTTCTATAGACATCGTCAAATTAATGCTTACGGTCCTTGAACCATAATAGTACATACATATCTTGGATTCATCATCTCTTTCTCGGAAACTAAGGCACCACTAGATTTGAAAAAAGAGACATTAGTTGATTACACATATTTATTTCATCCAAAATTGACTCAAATTCTATAAAATATTAAAGTCATAAATCATTACATTATCCATAAATATTGATTTATCATACATCCTCCAACGTCCCAACTCCCATACCTCTGGCCAAACGGTGACTAAGTGGCTGATAAACCAAAGCGTCACCCGATACCATGGCATATTACCATTACTAGGCCCCAGTTCATTAAAGTTCAATAAATCAAGGATTACAGGGGAAAAAAAGAGTCAAGATCATTTCCAAGAACTTCCACCTTATGCAAATTGAGCTAATGTTCAGAGGATTTCCTGGTGATAGGCCCTTATGTATAGTCATATTCTACTAGGTTTTCATTCATCAACTACAAGCATATATTAACTCTTGACTAAGAAAATAGGATAACCAACAAGTAAAACTCTAGCAAGAAGCATGATCTCAAAATAATGATAAAAACCAAACTCCCTTTAGGAACCGCATTGTACCTGCATTGCTAACCAGAAAAACACAAATCTTTAAACCAACAATTTTCCTTTCTTAATACACAGGAATCAAATACTTCTACAAAACACAGCCGGTTTAAGACACAATCATAAAATCTTATCTTTAGACAGAGTCACACAATGAATTTGCCAAACTTCTCACCAATAGTAAAGAATATGAGCCTCTAACCCACAAATATAAAAGGTACGGAAAATAGTAGACTGATTTAATTGGTTTATCTGATGTGGGTATTCCTGTTTTGGAAAAAGAAAAGGCCTCAAACGGGAACTTCCTCTAACAAACAGCAGTTGCCTTCATATGGGATAAGGTACGATGAATTCTTGAAGCATTTAAGGTGAGAAAAAGTGGAGGAAGTAGCGACACGTCGCCGTTTCAAGAAAGTGACACGTTTTTTAGAGGAGATCAGCATTCAGCATCCACCAACCTTAAATTTTGTTCTATTCATCTGCACAAATTGCGGCCCATTACCCGTGGCTCTCTCCGCCGCTTAGCGTCAGCAAACAACATTCTATTAGCGCCACTAGTTAAAGGAGAGGAACAGAAGCCCATCAATCAGAAAAGACCAATAGCCCATAAACCAGATCAAGCCCTCAAAGAAGAAAGCCCAAGTCATGAAGAAGCCCATCACCAAAAATAACAGAAAGTTGTTTAGTTTGTTGTAACAAACAGAGTCTATGTGTCAATGATTTATTGGTTATATCTAGGATAAATGTATTCGTGATCTAAGACTTTTCTAATGAGAATAAAATTCCATTCGTAATTTTCCTTTTTGTTTTCTCTAATTTGGTATCAGAGCCATCAAGAAATGGCTAACGCCTCTCTTGATTCTGGCTCGATGTCATCGCCAAACATTGCATCTACCAATCCAAATATTCTTCTTGTTAATCCTGCAAATCAGATAAACTCTGTTAAGCTAACCGATGAAAACTATCTCCTGTGGAATCTGCAAGTCTTAGCTGGGCTAAGAGGACTTGGTCTTGAAAATTTCATTTCCACCCACCCACCTGTTCCTTCTCGCATCATCCTCACTGATGGAGCTTCGGAAACTGTCAACCCAGCTTTTATTGTTTGGTGCAGTCAAGATCAACTCCTGTTTTCCTTTCTCTTGGCATCAATGAGTGAAAGTGTCCAATCTCAAATGATTGGTTGTGATACTTCCGTCCAGCTATGGACTCGAGTTTCTACTCTTTTTGCTACACGCTCAAAAGCTCGGGTGATGCACTACAAGCTGCAACTACAAACCTTCAAAAAAGGGGATTTGCGCATGAAAGACTATATTATTAAAATGAAAGGTTTCATGGATTTAATTGCCGCCTGCGGCCATCCCATTTCAGATGAGGACCAGATTTTATATATCCTCGGTGGTGTGGGAATTGAGTATGATTCGGTTGTGGTGCATATTACCTCCAAAACCGAATCTCTCACTTTCTCTGAAGCTACTGCTCTTCTCGTGTCTCATGAAGGAAGACTTGACTCTCACAACCTCAATAGTGCATCCTTACCCACAGCAAACACTGCTGTTTTTCCTCATCAACGGAAAATGGACTATCAAACCACTCCACGCCAATCCTTTTCTTCGTCCCAGAGAAGCCGAGGTAGAGGAAGATTTGGTCGGGGAGGAGGTCGAAAACCATGGTTCACTAACAATGGCAAACCAACATGTCAAATTTGTGGGATTCAGGGTCATGTTGCTGAAGTGTGTTATCACAGGTTCGACAAAGAGTTTGTTCCAACTCAGCGACATTCTGGAGCTCCTCGCCCCTCTCAAGCTCCTTCAGCAACTGCCTGTACTACCACTAAGTCTGAATCTTCAACTGAAGAGTGGTGGTTCCCAGATTCTGGAGCATCTCACCATGTTACTCATGATCTTTCCAATCTTTCCACCAAAAACGAGTACACTGGAGATGGTAAGATACACATGGGAAATGGTGCAGGTTTGTCCATCTCTCACATCGGCAAGTCCCGATTATTCTCCCCTTCTTCCTCTCGAGCTTTCTTTTTAAATAATCTTCTTAGAGTTCCTATGATAACTAAAAATCTTCTCAGTGTGAGCAAATTTGCTCGAGATAATCATGTTTTCTTTGAGTTTCACCCTCGTTTCTGCCTTGTGAAGGATCTAGCAACACAAGCAACCATTCTCCATGGGACTTTGCATGAAGGTCTCTACAAATTTGATCTCGGAAGACCTGTCCCAGTTCCTTCCTCACGGGCATTTTGTTGCAACTCTGCTCTTCTTTCAGCAAATAATTCGGATCAAGATTTACTCACTGATAAACTGTCTTCTCAAGTATTAGCACAATGGCATCTTAGACTAGGACACCCCACTCCCTCTGTAGTGAAGCAAGTTTTACGTAATTGTAATGTTCCCTTTTCCAGAAATGAAAGTGTTACCTTTTGCAATGCTTGTGAACTTGGAAAAAGCCATCAATTACCCTTTCCTTCTTCTAACACTACTGTATCTATGCCCCTTGAATTAATCTGCTGTGATGTATGGGGACCTGCTCACACCACATCCAGAAATGGCTCTCGCTATTACCTGAGTTTTGTTGATGCTCATAGTCGTTACACTTGGATATATTTT
Source organism: Primulina eburnea (assembly GCF_022965805.1). NCBI lineage: Eukaryota > Viridiplantae > Streptophyta > Magnoliopsida > Lamiales > Gesneriaceae > Primulina > Primulina eburnea. Next base: position 1,573,185 of record NC_133114.1, read on the forward strand.
CTTACACTTAAATCTGAAGTTGCACAAATATTCTTGCGTTTTAAGAAACATGTTGAACTTCAGTTTGATAGGAAAATCAAGTGCATTCAATCTGACTCAGGTGGGGAGTTTAAATGTTTAACTCCTTTTCTTCAAAATTGTGGTATCATTCACCGTTTTTCTTGCCTTTACACCTCTAAACAAAATGGCCTTGTTGAACGAAACATCGTCACATCGTCGAAACTGGTCTTTCACTCCTTGCTCATGCATCCCTACCTCTCTCTTACTGGGAAGATGCCTTTTCTACTGCGGTATACCTCATTAATAGGCTTCCCACTTCAGGTCTTCATGGAGCCATCCCATTTCAAAAACTTTACAACAAAGCCCCAAACTATTCCCTTCTTCGTACCTTTGGCTGCCTTTGTTTTCCCTGCCTCCGTCCATATAATGCCCATAAACTTGAGTTTCGATCAGCTCCATGCACCTTCCTTGGGTACAGTGACCTTCATAAAGGGTACAAATGCCTAAATAGCTCAGGAAGAATTTATATCTCACGCCATGTCAAGTTTGATGAACTCACTTTTCCTTTTGCTTCCTCATTGAACTCTAAACACTCTACTTCCCCTAATACAAATTCTGACTCTCCTTGTTTATACTTACCACATATTCACTCACCAGCATCCCTTCCTATTCCTCCTGAGTCTACTGCCTCATCCTCTTCAACTCCAATCTCTCAACAATCTATACAATCACCTGATGTTTCTTCGGCTCCCCCTTCTCCAGTGGCAATCGCTTCTCCCTCCCATGTGAATCACCATCCCATGATTACTCGTGCTAAAGATAGAATATACAAACCCAAGGTCTTGGTTACTACCAACACAGCAGATTCTAAGCCCATAAACTTCAAGGATGCTATATCCCGTCCCGAATGGTCTGCTGCTATGCAATCTGAATATGCTGCTTTGATGCAAAACCACACATGGTCTCTAGTCGAAGCTCCCCTGAATACACCTCTCATCGGCTGTAAATGGGTGTTCAAAACTAAAACCAATTCAGATGGCTCGGTTGCTCGACACAAGGCTCGCTTAGTTGCTAAAGGTTACTCTCAAACTCCGGGACTCGATTTTTCTGAAACCTTTAGCCCAGTGGTTAAACCAACCACTATCAGAATTGTGCTAACCATTGCTATCTCACAAGGTTGGACTGTGAAGCAAGTTGATGTCAATAACGCTTTTCTACATGGTACTTTAACAGAATCAGTATTCATGACTCAACCTCCAGGGTTTGAAATCAATCATCCGAACAAGCATCTCGTGTGTAGACTGCACAGGGCACTTTATGGTCTCAAACAAGCTCCGCGAGCTTGGTTTGGTAGACTTCGTCGCTCTCTTTTATTCATGGGATTTACTGAGTTTAAAGCTGACGCGTCCTTGTTTATTAAATTTACTGCTACTTCGGCTCTCTATGTACTTGTTTATGTCGATGACATCTTACTTACAGGTAATAACAAGACGCAGCTTGATGCTATCATTCATAAATTGAACTCTGAATTCTCTCTCAAAGAACTTGGTGAATTGTCTTACTTTTTGGGCATCGAAGTTGTCAAGTCTTCAGGCGGTTCTCTTCTTCTAACACAATCTAAATATGCTCGAGACTTACTCCTTCGTACAAAGATGAATGATGACAAGCCCTTTCCTACTCCAATGGCTACTGGTGTTAAATTATCTTCGGCCGATGATGATCATTTTCCTGATGCTACTCTCTATCGGAGTACGGTTGGGGCGCTTCAATACTTGACGATTACTCGTCCTGACATAGCCTATAGTGTCAACAAAGTCTGTCAGTTTATGCAATCTCCATCTCTTTCTCATTGGAAAGCTGTCAAACGCATTCTTCGATATTTGAATGGCACACTTCATTTTGGCATTTCTCTTACAGCCTCCTCTGATCTTTCTCTGCAAGGCTATTGCGATGCTGATTGGGGTAGTGACCCTGATGATCGTCGTTCCATGTCTGGATTCTGTTGGTTTCTTGGCAACGCCCCGATATCATGGAGCTCTAAAAAGCAATCCGTTGTTTCCCGTTCCAGCACAGAGGCTGAATATCGCAGCCTTGCTAATGCTACTGCAGAGTTACTTTGGCTTAAATCCCTCTTATCTGAACTAAATATCCCTTTAAAGCGTACACCAGTCCTATGGTGTGACAATATCAGCACAATTGCGCTTAGTTCCAGTCCGGTCCTACATGCTCGAACTAAACATCTGGAGCTCGATATTCACTTTGTCAGAGAAAAGGTGTTACTCAAGGAACTCTTTGTTCAGTATGTTCCATCTTCTGCTCAGGTTGCTGATGTATTTACAAAGCCATTGTCTGCTATCACGTTTAATCATCTTAGAACCAAGCTCAGAGTGGAAAATCATCCGCTGCTGAGCTTGCGGGGGACAGTTAAAGGAGAGGAACAGAAGCCCATCAATCAGAAAAGACCAATAGCCCATAAACCAGATCAAGCCCTCAAAGAAGAAAGCCCAAGTCATGAAGAAGCCCATCACCAAAAATAACATAAAGTTGTTTAGTTTGTTGTAACAAACAGAGTCTATGTGTCAATGATTTATTGGTTATATCTAGGATAAATGTATTCGTGATCTAAGACTTTTCTAATGAGAATAAAATTCCATTCGTAATTTTCCTTTTTGTTTTCTCTAATTCCACTATCCCATCCTTATTCCGAATTCTCAAGCATGCACCTTTCCTGTGCAAACACCAATCATTTGTACGGTGCCTTGATAATTGGCGAAGAAAGAAATAAAATCAATCCCTATGAGCTGCATAGAAGTTGTATGAGTCGATTATAATAATAGGAAACTAGACTTTTGAAAGGACAACCGGGAAATCTATCTACTTGAAAATGAATTTTCCTCGATATGGCTTCGGGTATTTTGTTTAATATATACTGGAGTAAATCATTTTCTTAAATAAATATAAGAAAATGAAATAAATTTGAGGATGTTATTTTCTTAAGAGCAGGTATTTTATGAGACGGTCTCACAAATCTTTATCTATGAGATGGGTCAACCATATCGATATTCACAATAAAAAGCAATACTCTTAGCATAAAAAGTAATATTTTTTCATGGATGACCCAAATTAAATATTCGACCCACGAAATTGATCCGTGAGACCTTCTCACAAGAGTTTTTGTGTTTTCTTAAATAAATAGTTGAGTAAGATTTTTGAGAGACAGTCTTACGAAATCATACTCATATTTATAATAAAAAGTATTGAGTTGACCTAAATAGAAGATTTGTCTCACAAAATTGATATAAGAGACCATTTCACAAGAATTTTTGTGAATTTTTTTATGAGGACAAAGTTTTCATATTATATGTAAAAAGATTCATTAAGTTCAAAATTATTATGTTTTAGCATAATCTTTCTATAATGTCATTGAATTCATTATCTTTCATGAGAAAAAAGAAAACTAAATATCTTTTATATTATGTCACGAGTTTTCTATAAATTTAAAAAGTTACAGAAATATCGAGAAAAGAAAGTATATATGCGACAAATTTAGATCATTGATCTCAAATTCTTTTATCCAAACACATCCCTAGAGAGTATGCGACAAATTCATGTGAAGCATGATGAGTATTAAATTATAAATATGATCAAAATGTACTTAATACAAATTGCTTTAAGAAAATTGAAATGCTTCCCACGTGCCTTCTTAATCTTCTTAGCTTGGTTGTTCTTCATACTCAGCATGCTCTTTGTGGGGTCTTTGCAATGCTCTTAAATAGTAGCCCAAGTGGTGCCAAAGCCTCCTCATTATTTCTTGCTTTTAGTGCAATCAAATATACTTCATGCCTTCACATAAGTTAAAATCTTTACTATCTCGTCTTTGTATGATCCTCTTACTTTTGCAGCAGCATTTTGGCATGACATCCAACGCCCGAATTCCAGAAGTTCGACCATCTGCATCGGTCCACGCTTCGAGCATGCCTAAACCATTCGGCACCTCGGGTTTCCACTGGTATAGGAGGATTCAAACAGATGCTTTTAGGCCAACAAGTCCTGGACATAGCCCTGGAATGGGTCACAACGGGCCTCCCCATCGAGGCAATAACCAATAGTCGAAGGCTGCTACAATGATTCGACGAAGCGCCAAGGTGGATCAAGAAAGATCACGTTTCCTTCGAAAATAACAACAATTTTTCAGTTTTCACTAGAATTTACTTTAATCACGTGTCTATCGAATTTTACTTGTTTTTTTCATGAAGAAAATAAGGCATCTACTATGTTATTATATTTTGCATCGGCCTTTGGGCAGAAATCTTAGGGTAGCTGACTTCTGGAAATAGAATCGTGCAACACATGCAATCATACACACAGATAATAGTGTAGGTAACTTCGTCCCCTAAAAATATTATTGGGAAATAAATAATGTACGATTAATTAAAAACATGTATATTAATTGTAGTGAATCTATCTATCCTAGTATTTGGATTAATGGTTTTGAAGTTTAAGTATTTCAAATTTATAATAATAAAACAATTTATATGGTTTGGTAAATATTATGCACAAAAACTCTTGTTATACGGTCTCACGGATCAATTTCGTGAGTCGAATATCTTATTTGGGTCATCCATGAAAAAAATTACTTTTTATGCTAAGAGTATTGCTTTTTATTGTGAATATTGGTGGGTTTGACCCGTCTCACAGATAAAGATTCGTGAGACGGTCTCACAAGAGACCTGCTCAATATTATGTTATAAACTCAAGAAGAGTGTTATCTCAAAATACTTGTCTATTGAGTGGTGTAACCTTCTTGAGTTTATAAGCTATTTTGTATTGGTTTTAATATTCGATGTGAGACATTTGTTACTGTCAATTCATTTGACAACGGATTTGAAATATTAAGTAGTTATTTTTTGAATCATTGTAGTAAATTTTTAATCCATTTTAATTTGAAGTCATTTTAAATCTTTCTTTCTAATTGAAAAAAAAACCCCATCACTTGTATCATGTTTTCTTGAGGAGGATGCCATTTAAATTTCATTTTATTTTATTAAACTACACGAAGGTTTTCTTGTCAAAATTCTCAAGTTTATTCTTTTCGTATAAATAATTTAGATTGTATTTGGATTGATGAATCAAATCCATGATAACAAATCAATTTGTTTAATAACGAGTCACTCAATTTGACAATGAATTTCAAATATTCAACTAGTTATTTTTCGATACACTGTAATGGATTTCAAATAATTTCAAAACGGCCTTATGTAATAATTCTCTTTATAAGATCAGACCTATTCAATGTCATATGTTTCTTGAATAATTTCGTGTGTAGGATTTCGACGAACTAAGATTCAATAATGAGCAAACAATTTCATCACAATAGGTCGGATGAAGAAGACATTTACATATGTTTCCATGTGATATTTTGACGGCAACAAAGATTGAGGATTTTTTTGGTGCATTAATCAATTGAAATCTGTACTTTTAACTCTCCAATATTATAAAGCAAGCCATCAGATAATATTTGAAAAATAAAAGGAACTAATCATTACAACACTTTATTTTATTTTATTTATTTATTTATTTATCGTGCAACACCTTTTGCACTCAATCTTAGACAAAAATATGTGGTTCTTTGTTATGGATCTTTGATACTGACAATCTAAATCTCTTTTCAAACCAAAGAATCCATCACAATCATGGCACTTAGGTTAATAAATTAAAAGGCACGAAAACCTATTCACCACTTTAACTTATATTTCCTAAGTTGAAAATATAATACTATTATATAATATTTGAGTGTTAAATATTTTATCAGAGAAAAAACGTGTCATATATTAGAAGAGTAGGTCTTATGTGAAATCGTCTCACGGATCTTAATATGTGAGACGAGTCAACCCTACCCATATTCACAATAAAAATAGTACTCTTAGCTTAAAAAGTAATATTTTTTCATGGATGACCCAAATAGAGATCTGTCTCACAAAATACGACCCGTGAGACCTGTCTCACACAAGTTTTTGTCATATTAGATAAGATCTGAAGCAATTAGTCTCAAATATAACATATTAGTATCATATAAGTTGATAATATAGTTTTATTATATAATATTTGGATATTAATTGTTTCATCCGGAAAAAAATTGTGGCACATATGTATTGATATTTCTTCGAACTTCAATAGAAGTATTTGTTGTCCAAAATATGTGGAAAACAGAACAGATATGCAGTAAACCAAACAAGCGTGTTGTTTACAGTATGGCTAATGTATAAAACCAGCAAATCAGTAGCTTGTAGAAAACAATAATATAATGTTTAATTAAATCAAACCGAGGCCTGTAGCTTGTACATTTTCCTTAAAACAGATTCGTCTCCTCCGATATGTGTTTCGAAGTTTCAGCGGACGTCTATTTCCCAGGATACAACGGGCAAACCAGCATAGTTACAGCACAAAGAACTATGCTAGCGAACAGAATCAGTACCTGAACTTTATCAGTGGACGGGAGCAGAAGCAGAAGTACTGTAGCAGAAGCAGTACTGGAGCAGAACAAGCAAAATAATTTAAACTCTATTCATAAGCTAAGATGATTTGCACCCTCTGCATCTGCGCGCGTGAGAGAGAGCCTCTTGACCAATCATTGTTACACCTCCATAAAGTGTAACACAATATAAACTTATCTATACCACTTTATTTTTCAATGTGGGACAAACTCACCTTTCCAAATTTCCATTCATCCACATGAAAAGTCCATAAGCCTAAAAGCCCATACCTTTAATTCCAACAGTATTCACGAAAAATACCTTATATTTTCTTAATTTTAATTTAAATTTTAAATTTAATTATTTAAAAATATTATATATTTTTTAATATATACTATTTCGATAATTTGGTATATACCAAAAAATTTTAAACTTCATACAATTATTATACCAAAATTTTGGTATTTTTTCACTTCTAATCTCAACTGTATCGAGCTACTCAAGGTTCATTGGATTGGTGCGAGTTATTTACATGTAACATCGACTAAAAAAAAGGTTGAAAACTAGTCGAGCTACTCGCGAGTAGCTCGACTAGAGCTCAGTTTGACAAAGATCATGTCGAGTTCGAGTAAGCTGAGCTATTCGAGCATATATATATATATATATATATATATATATATTTATATTTAAATTTTTAAAAATCATTTTAAAAAATTTGAAATCGAGTCCGAGTAGTTAATTTTTGTTTCAACATCAGCTCGACTTGACTCGATTGTATCTCTAATTGAAATATAGTCAATAGACGATGAGCAGATGTCATGATCATTAGTTTCAAATGTATATGTGTTAAATAAGTAATCGATTGTCACATCACAAAGAAACATCAGAAAAACTCTTATTATCATCACATAGAATAACCACCCTTTGGATACAGCTTTTTAAGCTTTTCATTTTAAATTGAAGATATATAACAATCGGTCATGTCATGATATACATAGTAAATTATGATGATTTGACATATCACTATCTTTATCTTGATTTGTATATCTTTAAAAACAAAAACTCCAGATCAATTTTGTTAAATGAATCTTATATTTGATAATATTCATAAAAAAATTATTAAAATTAATAATTTTTTTTAGATATTGATCATATCGACTTATTTCACGAATATAAATATTTGAGACCGTCTCACAGAAATCATACTTATCTTTAAATTAAAAGATTCCCTACACAAAACAAAAATCTCACAATGATTATTGTATATGTAGCTTGACTATGGTAATATGCAATCTTTTTTTTTTTTTTTAGAGATTTTCTTAAATAGACTTCGCATAATTACTATAATCAATTTTAGTTTTCAGTTAAATTAATTTACCAAAATAATCTTTTTATCATATCAAATTACATATATATCCCTTATCATTTAAACTCTATTCATAATCAATTTCTTCATCTCAAATTCTTTATTTGATTTTCGCAATTTCTCGAATAATCTTATGAATTCTCAGCATTTGGAAATAGAGTGGTGATAATTTGAGATAACTCTTTTGTCAAGTTGCATTTTATGTATTTTATTTTTTTGAAGATTTGTTGTGCATACTCAAAAACTGTTAGCATGGAATAAAGTAGAGACTTAATTGAGACAATCAGATTTTTTGTTTATATTTATGTAAACTCACATTGATGTAATTATTGTGTTTCCTAACCATGGTGATTGGTGATTTTGTTTATATTATTTTGCATGAGCAACAATCGTAATTAAAGTATTATAACCTTGGTAGTTTCGTATGCACTAATTCAAACTAACAATTCATAATTTTATTAAAATATGTTTATTGATATAAGTAAGAAGTATTTAAAAAAAAAATTAATATAGTATAACTTAAATAAAACAGAATAAATGTTAAATCAACTCTTAAAGAGAAATAATAGATAATTAAACAAATGAATCACAAAAATGGAACATGTTCATAGAAAAAGTGTATTTTAGGACTTTTTTAATTAAATAAGACATGATGCAAAATGTGTAATAAAGAAGGCCATTTTTGAAATTATGACTTTGAAATGGACTAGAATTATCAATTTCTCCTTTTTTTTTTCCTTTCTTATTATTAATTTAGTATATTCTTTAATCTTCTTTTTCTCGATATTTTTTTCTCAACACAAAAATTTCTACGATCTTATATTTCAATTTTGTGAAACGAATATTCAATCTGACCAATTAATGAAAAAGTATAGTTTTCATGTTAAATTTATTATTTTTCACTTTTCGATGAATCAAATTGATCCGTCTCACTGAAATAGATATGTAAAACCATTTCAGAGTAAACCTATTTTTTTCCCAAACTATCATACAAGCTTGATCAGAGACATTTTCGGCACCCTCTCATTGTTTATCTTTTATTTTATGTTATAGAAAAAAAAAATATTATAAGGTTGTGTTTGGACTTTGGTCGGTGTCATATCCAATAGATTAAGTCATAGTTTGGTACACGTGATAGGATAAACATGTGATATATAATATAATGATAAGTGAAAGATAAATAAGATGTATGATATTATATTTAATGTTTGGTATGATTTTAATAAGAGTGATTAAATTTATATATAAGATTGTAATGACAAAATTAACCTTATCATAATAAATTTTATAATTTCAAAGTTGTTGCTTGAGTTCATAATTATCTGTTTATAATAAATTTTATAATTTCAAAATCGACGTTATAATTTAAATATAATTTAAAAAAATTTATTTGACAATTTAAATATCATTTTATTTTTATAAATTTATAGCAAAAAAGAAAGAAAAAACAAAAAAATAATTATGTAATTTATTAAATTTAGAACTACGTGTGACACTTATAAAACAAATGAAGTACTCAAAAAATTTGAAAAACAATAAATTAATATTGGTTATTTTCTAAAAAACCTAAATTACTACAATTAATAACAAATTAAAAAACCAACGTGTTCTAAACCGGATTTCCATATCAAACGATAGGGTTTAGGATTTTTATATGTTGAGGGCAATTAAGTCATTTATGGTCTTTTTATCATTAAATTAAAATTATCAAATCTCATAAAAAAGATATTTTATCCTTGTATCATGAACTTTATAAAAAAATACCAAACGTGAGATAAAAAAGATTATTTATCAATCTCTCTTATACAGTGTACCAAACTATACCTAATTGATCATCTAATCTTCTTTCCGTTTTGCAACGAGCCCACAAAGTCCTTAGGCCCATGGAAAAGGGTTTGTCAATCACTATCGCATAGGGAGACTGTTTTCCAGACATGTCCTTCAACCTTTTATAACTTTATCGATCCTAAGGTTATATGTATTTTTTGATAAACCCAAAATACTCTTAATAAAACTATAAAAAATACTTCATCTTCATTTAATTCTTTAATGTATATATAACTATATTATATCAATAAAATTATTCTCTTATCTTTATTATTTATATTTTTTAATTTTTAAATAATCATAATATAAAAAATTTATTATAAAATATATTTTAAAACTTTTTTATGTTAATATAAAAATTCACGGGAAGAAAAAGGATGAGAATTATCCTCAAATTATGGTAATACTACGCGCATGAATAGTTGTACCTTGATGAAGCTCCTGCATTGACGTCTTCTCTGTCCTGTCTTCGCCGACACCACCACGACACACGTGGCTTCTAGCTGGACTGATAATCCCCAAATCCAAACCCTAAACCCGATTAACCCTCCTGAATTACCTTAATCGAATGGTTCAATCAAGGGAGAAATTTATTATCAAATTTTCCATTTCGATCTGAGATTGATTCCAAAATTTCCGCTTTTGGATAATTGAGAAGCTGGAGCAGCTAAAGAATATCGGACGGGAGCTCGCAATGGGCTCCCAAGGGGGATTCGGGCAGTCTAAGGAGTTCCTAGACCTCATCAAATCTATTGGAGAAGCACGATCCAAAGCTGAGGAAGACCGCATTGTTCTGCGAGAAATCGAGATGCTGAAAGCCCGATTAGCCAGCCCGAATACCTCGAAATACAAGCTCAAAGAGTACCTCATTCGCTTACTCTATGTGGAGATGCTGGGTCATGATGCTTCGTTCGGATACATTCATGCTGTTAAAATGACACACGATGAGAATCTGCTCTTGAAAAGGACTGGGTATTTAACAGTTACTCTGTTTTTGAACGAGGATCATGATTTGATTATATTGATTGTGAATACGATACAGAAGGACTTGAAGAGTGATAATTATTTGGTTGTTTGTGCGGCATTGAATGCGGTTTGTCGGTTGATTAACGAGGAGACTATTCCTGTGGTGTTGCCGCAAGTGGTGGAGCTTTTGGGGCATCATAAAGAGGCAGTGAGGAGGAAGGCTGTGATGGCTCTTCACAGGTTCTATCAGAGGGCTCCTGGATCTGTTTCCCATCTAATTTCCAATTTCCGCAAGGTAATCCGTGTGTAGAAAATTGTCTCTACATGTAAACATGATTTGAGTGGGCATTGACGTTTTGCTTATTTGTGTTCAATACCGCTCTGTGTGACGTGGCTGTCCTTTTGTAATTTATTTCCAGAATAGTTGAGAGTCTTGAGACTCGTGGATGGAGATGTTCCTTGTCAACAGTCGAGTGGTGTGTTTAGTGCATGTTTGGTATGCTACTGGGTGAATGTGATGCATAAACTTGAAATCAATTGTTGAAATTTGGTTGCATGCGGATGGGCATGATTTGAATTAAGTGGTAAATTGTGATGCTATCTCTTTTATAACAATCATCATGTGATAAAAATGATAATACAAAAATGGCCTTAGTTTTATCCAACAAATATGCGGATAGAGATCAGTAGATGTGTGAAGTTTGATTGCAAGGACCATGTATATGATAGAGTAAAGATTGTCGTGGAGCTTCACACCACGCACGTTGAATGGTAACTTCAGATGGTGATATGGTTGGAGGTGGAATGTTGACCTTTATTAATGGTGGTATCCAAGTGGAAAGAGTAGTAGAATCTGACGTGCATTTTGCGTGCATAATGATGCAAAAGGAAAGGTTGACTCAGTAAACCGGACATGCCTAGAAACATATTTTTTATTTGTGGATGGGTCATAACAAGAATATGCAGTTTGAGTAAGATAGTATCCAAGAAAAATGCATGGTTTTGAATGTGATACAAGTTTGTGAGAGGAATATGGACAAAGCCAAGGATAGCACAAACAACCGAAGATTTTTAGTTTTGAATAATTGGGTGTTGTACCAAAAAAATTTCACAAGGAGACAAATATTGTAATGTAGGAGTTGGCATGCGATTGATCAAATGAACAGCAGTAGCAAAGGCATGAGGCCAAAATGTTAATGGAATGGAGGCATGAGCTAGTAAAGTAAGACCTGTTTCGACAATGTGATGATGATGCCGCTCGGAGAAACTGTTGTGCTCGGGTGTGTGAGGTGGAGTAGTAAAATGAGATATACCATTGAGAATTAGAAAATCTGTAAGTGCAATATATTCACCACCATTGTCCGAATACAAAATATTGATGTTAGAAAATACTTGTTTGATGTCTCTGTCTATAATATATGATGAGTGCTATGGTACATGATGATTTTATTTAAGACAGACGTCATAACATATGCACATTCAGAGAGAAATATTGTCGGTTCCTGAAAGTCAAAATTTCTGTTTTCTGAACAAATAGTGTTGTTGCAGCGGCTTTGTGACAATGATCCTGGTGTTATGAGGGCAACTCTCTGCCCACTCTTTGATCTTATCATGACCGATGTTGATTCATATAAAGATCTGGTTGTTAGTTTTGTAAACATTCTCAAGCAACTAGCTGAACGCAGATTACCAAAGAGTTATGATTATCATCAGATGCAGATTACCAAAGAGTTATGATTATCATCAGATGCACGCGCCATTCATTCAGGTGAGTTCTGATTTTGTTTGTCACCATACGTCTCTTCCTTATTGTTTATACATTTCTTTTTTCTATCACAACACAGGCTAGTATTAATAGCCAGTTTTCTTTTTCGCGGTATTGATGTTCTTTTAATGCATGCCTCTTTGAAGTATATTCGGAAATCGGAATGTTGCTCGTCCACCTTTTTCATGCTGGGATTCTGTTTTTGACTTGTTGATTCTTTATTTTAACCCCCAAGAGCTCCCCTTTTGGCCTGCATTTTTCCCGTTTTGTTGATTTATTCTCCTAAAACATATAGTTTGTGATCTTTCCACAGATTAAACTGTTGAAAATTCTGTCTGTTCTTGGTAGTGGTGACAAAAAGGCCAGTGAACAAATGTATGCTATGGTTGGTGACATCATTAGAAAATCTGACTCAACAACTAATATTGGGAACGCTATTCTTTATGAATGCATTTGCTGTGTTTCCTCATTGCACCCCAATCCAAAGTTGCTCGAAGCCGCAGCTGATGCCATATCAAAATTTTTGAAAGTATGATTTCTGAAACACATTTGATCGTACCATTCTGTATTATTATTTCTGGATATTATTTAACTAATTGTCTCCAATGGACAGAGTGATAGCCACAATCTGAAATATCTCGGTATTGATGCTCTTAGTCGATTGATAAAGATAAGCCCCGAAATTGCTGAACAGCACCAACTGGCTGTCATTGATTGCTTAGAGGTGAGACTTACCATTTTATTTTTTGCCATATGGGCTGGAGCAACTTCTTATTTGACCTCAAGAAAAAGATATGGTTGTATTGGTCCATTTCTTCAGATTTCATGCTCTAACTTTTCTCAGTGGTCTTATTCAATTGAATCTGGTTGGTACTGAATGTAAAATAGAGATGCTCTCTGTTTCCTGGTACTTTTTAGAATAAATGTAATGGATGTATCCTCCAAATGTGTCTTTCCAAATTTATCTAATGGATTAGGGCATAAGGCTGAGAAAAACAATTGAGCATTTCTATATGCATCTTCACACTATATGTAACTCATTTCACAATGTGCAGTTATGAAGGTTGAATAACAACCCCTGTGCAAATGATTTTCGTTATTTGGGAAAAAAATAACGGTTTTCTTTTGTAGTTTTCTTAGTTGCCAGTTGGTACCTAATTCGTATAACCTCTTTTTTTTGTTGGTCTTTACGGGATTACTCTATTCCACATGATGGAGAATAGTTGGCCACACATCTTTTATTTAACTTAGTATTTATGTGCTAGAAGGTTTGTTTTGATTGATATAGTGTTTCATTTGAACTTTGCTCTAAGTTCTGGCATGCTTCATGATACAGGACCCTGATGACACCCTAAAGCGCAAGACATTTGAACTGCTTTACAAAATGACCAAGTCGTCGAATGTTGAAGTAATTGTGGACCGTATGATAAATTACATGATAAGCATCAATGATAACCATTACAAAACTGAAATAGCATCTAGATGTGTCGAACTTGCTGAGCAATTTGCACCGAGCAACCAATGGTTTATACAGGTAATCATACCGACTTGTACAGCTGCTTGATTTGTCCTCACGTGCTATTGATTTTGAGTGGTTTTTAATTCTCTGCTTCTTTGTCATATTTTATTTTCCAGGCTATGAATAAAGTGTTTGAGCATGCAGGGGACGTGGTTGACGCAAAAAATGCACATAATTTGATGAAGCTAATAGCAGAAGGATTTGGAGAGGACGACGGCGCTTCTGATAGTTTGCTTAGATCATCTGCTGTATGTTTTCTCTATGAATCTGTTTCTTATTCGGGTGCACGTACTTGTATTTGTTTTAAATAACCGTGTTCTATTTTAGTTAGCAAGAACAATTTGCATATTGAAATGATTGTTCTTATTGATTGACAGTTTGCTATTTATCTTTTACCTTTCAGCATTTTCTATTTTTTTAAACACGAGACTTGTTGGTATTCTTGGAAAGCACTATGTAGCTTTGCATGAGATTATGACGAGATTAGTTAGGTTATTCCCATGCAATATGCATGTTGAAATTACATTTTATGTATTTTTTGGTAATGGTGAGATTATTATGTTTAATGGATATGTTCAGTGGAGGAGAATGGTCTTCTTCTTTTGAGAATATCACAGATGGAATTATGGAAAGTCGTCAACTTGAAATATCATTATCCCATTTAAGTCTTTAAAAATGTATCTTGTGACTTTTTAATAACTATTGAGCCCAAATTACTCAATCATCTTACTAGTTTCCAGTGTCATCACACTACTAATCATGTGGATTTAGTTACTAAAGTTACATTGTGAGCTTACCAGTTTTCGGTACGTGATGTATGACCATATTAGGAATACCGTCCGAATCAGGAAACTGTGTCCGGATTTACCTCGACTTCATTTTCATAAACAATCTCTATAATCTTGTTGAACTTTTTGGCCTTCCTTTTTGTCTGGTCTTGAAGAGGAATCAAGGATAGTGGGGATAAAATCAGGAAGATTTAATGCCATTGTCCTACATCAGCAGGAAGTTAAAATTGTGGTTGATTTATAAATGTAAACTACACGACACTTTCATAAAAACCACTGACTATGTCTTTCTAAACAGTTGATTTAGTTTGATCAATCAGTGTTAACATAGTTTCAAGGGATGCTTTCTCGCAGGCTTGAGGGTTTGGGACACCAAAAGAATCGATGATGTCAGTGTGATTTAATTTAAATTTCTAAATTGAAAGCAACCTTTTGTCTCCCTTAAAGTTTTAGGCGCAGCTTGGTAGCTCGAGTGTTTTTAGGGTCAGACATCTTTGTGACACTCCACTTTCTTTGATTTCTCCAGCTATTAACTATAATTTTGCTGCTTATGGAAAGTATTTCATATTGTCCACTGCTTAGACTGACAGTCAGTTGAATCATATTAAATTGATTATTATGGTTTCACTCATTTATCATTTCTAATCGGAATTATCTTATTTGTGCAGGTGGAGTCGTACCTTGGAATAATGGGAGAGCCAAAGCTTCCATCCGCTTTTCTTCAAGTATGTTCTATGACATCTACGTTCATCTTCTCTCTGTTTTTTTAAAAATCTTTTTTGCTTTATTTTCATTGGTGATCTGTTCACTGGATCTTCCCATCTCCCTTTCTGTATTTTCTCCCTCTCTGAGTGTATATATAATTTTCTGTGTGTTTTTCTGATTCTGTTTTCTACTCATTCTATCTCTCTTTGGATGGTCGAGTACTGATTGTGGATATGTCTTGCCTCTGTCGTCCTTTTTCTTGTTTGTCAGGTCATTTGCTGGGTCTTAGGGGAGTATGGGACTGCAGATGGAAAGTATTCCGCCTCATATATCTCTGGGAAGTTGTGTGATGTGGCAGAGGCACATTCAACCGATGACACAGTCAAAGTATGCATCTGGTTTTGTTTTATAGTCTTTCGGGAATCTTTTGTTTATAGTATACTTAATTTTGGAAAATAAAAATATTAGGTCTCATTGCTTTGCTTTTTGGCCGTGAGACTCCTTTATTAGCTTCCCTTTTCAGAAGTGCCTTTTCTCCTAATAGTTTTCGTCTTGTTTCGCTAATTTTCTGGTACTTCTATCACTCAGTTCATGTTGTTTTCTCCTTGTTTTGAAGGCTTATGCAGTAACGGCGATTATGAAGATACATTCATTTGAAATAGCGTCTGGTAGGAAGGTGGATATGTTACCCGAGGTTGGTACTTTGAATCATGTGCGGTTGCTTTGACATTCTATTGTATAATCAACTACATAAAAATTAAAATCTAGGTTGAATTTTTTGTCTGTTGTGCTTGCTTCCATCTGTAGGACTAAGAGTAAATTCCTATACAAGACACATTGTCATCACTCATCAGCATGATGATCTTTATGCATATCCCTGCCTCCTTAGTCCTTTCTCACACTATTTAGTGCATGTCACAGCTCTTTGATTCTTCCTTCTACTGATGATTTACCTGTGATAATGAGAACTCCATCAACATAAACAAAGAGTAGGTGATTTTGTTATCAGTGGGTTTTTGTGTTTTTTGGTTTATTTGTTTAATTGTTATATATGTAACACAACATGGTTGCTCAAATAGTTTGTAAATGAGGATTATGCAATATGGCTTATCACCTTTCTTTTCTGAAAAAAATCTGGTGAAACTTGTGTCAGAAGTTTTGGCAATTTTAAAAATTAACTTCACATAAAATGGTGTTCCCAAGGTTTATATGTTACCGGTTGAGAGTAGTTTGCATCTTTCTCTCCTATCTAGAGAGGTTAAATTTACCCGGATTTGGAAACTCAGAAAGTGTGCTCATGCATAATAAATTATGGTCGTTTACGGGCACTTTTTCTGCTTGGATTGTCATGTTTTTCTTCGAGACTGTCAAATAACTGACACTTTGTGTTTGAGGAAAACATTTTTTTGTAGAAGGGCACTTAGCCATGGGATTTTTTGTTCTGATTATAGATGTATAATGATTTTGATGTGTCAGGGGGAGTAGCTCTGAGGATTAGAGACGTAGCTATGTTTCTTCAATTCCAGCTGTAATTAATTGATTTAGAATAGGTTTCCAGACTGGTAACCTCTTGCTTGCTGCAGTGCCAATCATTGATTGAAGAAATGTTGGCGTCGAACTCAACTGATCTGCAGCAGCGTGGATATGAGCTTCAAGAAGTCACTTGTTTAGATGCTCATGCACTTGTGAATATATTGCCAATGGACTCTACTTGTGAGAAAATTGAGGTAATGCTGACTATTAGAGTAGACTTTTAATTCTTTTCCTGTTATTTTGGATGGACTTTGTTTATATACACACAATTTAATTAGGAGGTCTGATTTGCAACGAAACTCGAAACCTGATGTTCTGTCTTTTTCTCTTTAGTAGTGACTAAAGCAGGACAATAGCTGTTATATCAAGTTGTTACTGTATTAATCTATTTGCGCCAAAAATAATGGACCTGCCAAATTGTCATTTTGATTGTCTTGGCAACCTGTGATAGCTCTCCATATCCTGGCTGGTGCTGCCTTGATGCAGTTTCTTAGAGACTTGTGTACTTTTGTACACAATTCCAAAAGTTGGACTAATTATAACAAGCTAAATCTAATCTGTTTAAACTGCAGTATCAGAGTTTGGATTAATTCACTGTTGTGGTTTCTAATAATCTATGATAAATGATAGTCAAAAAGGACAGCGACTTTGAGGATATAATTTCATTTGGTAATTAATGTATTGGTTTTGTGGTTTTGTTTTCCTATGTTTTTTTTGGGCCGATGACGAGCTTGGATTCTTTATGGGAAAAAACAAAATTATGCCAGCGGAAATTTTTGCCTTACTATCATATATCAATGCTAGTACAAATTATGGGTTCCTGTTTACCTGTGTCCATTCCCTACATTGTGTTTTTATATCATCTTTTAGTTGATCATAAAATTTGTCAAATCTTTGCAGATCGACAAAAACCTTCCGTTCCTCGATGCATATGTCCAACAAGCATTGGAAAAGGGTGCTCAGCCATACATTCCTGAGAATGAACGTATCGGAATATCAAATATTAGCAATTTCCCAACTCAAGAGCATCAAGAATCCTCAGCACACACTCTTAGATTCGAGCCCTACGAGTTTCCAAAACCACCTCCAGTCATACCTCCGGTACATCCATCCTCCACGGAGCTTGTTCAAGTAACAGAGCCAGCTTACATTTCAGATATTCAGCAACCTGCTACATCTGTGCCCTCTGCCTCCAACACCGAGTCATCAGAAATCAAGTTACGACTTGATGGGATTCAGAAAAAGTGGGGCCGGCCCACTTTCTCATCTACTGCACCATCTACATTTATCACTGATACTGTCAAGATTCAGAATGAGGCGACTCAACATGATTCAGTTGTCAGTTCAAGCACAAAAGCGCGTGATTTCTCTCAAGATTCGAGAAAGCAATTACCTGAGATTTCTCCAGAAAAACAAAAACTAGCGGAGTCACTATTTGGCGGTGCATCAAAATCTGATAGAGAACAGCCTCATAGCCAGAAGGTTTTGAAAACTCAGCATCACACTGGAGATAAAACTAGTGTAAACAAGAGCACAACATCGTCTGATGCTACCAGTGTAAAATCATCTGAACCACCTCCAGACTTGCTGGACCTGGGTGAACCATCTGTCACCCGTAGTGCACCATCTGTAGATCCATTCAAGCAATTAGAAGGTCTTCTTGATCTAACACAAGAAACGACCCCAATAAATACTGGTGGAGTTGGGACGTCTGAGTCTGAGGCCCCTTATTTTATGCCTCTGTTTGCAGACATGTCTTTGACTTCACAGAGCGACAACGATCCCAATCCTGTGGCAAATATGATCAACAAAAATGGTCTTGCAGGCAGCACAGTTGCATATTCGACACAACAGATGAACAAAGGGCCGAATTTAAAAGAAGCGTTAGAGAAGGATGCATTTGTAAGGCAAATGGGAGTGACTACATCAGGTCAAAATCCCAACTTATTTAAAGACTTGCTTGGGTAAATTTTGTGTCCAAATCTTGTGCACCGATCAATATTGGAAGAATCGTTGAGGTTCTTTGCCATGAGTCATGAGCAGATTCGGAGAAAACCAGAGCTGAGTTGGTTAAAACCCAGTTTGTGTTGACAAAAATCAGGTGCACTTTGTCTTGATTACTAGAGAGGATACTGTAAGTAGAAAGTACGGCGAGGATTGAATTTTTTGAGGCAGTAGAAACGTTGCTTTGTTCAACGTTTTGCCACAGATTTAAAATTATTACAACAGAAACGTAGCTTGTCCTCATTTTGAAGATTTATTTTTTTCCCTTAGACGATATACCTTAGAAAAAGTGGGGTCAGCGGCTTCTTCTCTACTTGAGAATCTGTGCAGAAAGATTTTGCTGAAGTCTTGGAATGTCTGGATTCTTCCTGATTCGATCAGGTTAACCACTGTTGTGCTGCTCTTGCCAAAGTGTTGAGAAAGATCCGACACTTGATGGGTCAACGTACTTGTGTAACAGGACATCATTCTGAAATTAGGAATTGTGCTTTTCTAGATCTCTTGTTCCATTGTACTCCCCTGTATTAGGAAACCTAAAGTGTTGGGGGAGCTCGGTAGCTAGGACCTGCTGAGAAACGAACAACTCGAGGGGGCGGAGGAGGAGGGCCTCCCCGAGGATCGCGCACACGATGAAACTCTTATCACAGTCTTCTCATATGTTCTGTGACTTCGTTTCAGTTCAGGGGAGGATTTTGGGCGGTTTGCTTTCTCTTGTTTGTGCCAACACTTATTTCATTGTTGCTGTAATCAGTTGGCTGTGAAATATTGAAGGGAGGTGGATTGTTCTTTTGATTTTCTTGATAATTGTTTCTTTGATTTAGATTTTGGGTGGTGCTTCTTTGATTTTTCATTTTATTGGTTCACTCCTTCTTCTTCTTTTTAAAATTTTTTTTTTCTACATTTGACACCAATTGATGATATCAAAAGTTATACCTTTGGTTTGGTCCGGCGAGGCAATATAATCCTTGCTGATTTGCTATAGAGCGAGCTGAACTGCATATGTGCCGAGCATAATGGTGGTACATATCTGCACTGACGAACGATTTAGGCGTCATAATTTTTTCGACATAACCTTTCTCTGGAGCGTATTCCATGGCAATGACGGCGTCTTTTGAGAGGATATGAATAATGTAAAAAAGTCGTTAAAAATCAATTAAAGTTTTATGTTTTTATAAAATTTTACTGTCGACATATTAAAATTTTATAAAAAAATATTTTTATATGCCTTGTGAAATTAAAATTTTAGAAAAAATTTACTTTACAAAAATATAAAGTAAATATGAGTTGAACTCTAGAAAAAAACGTCTTTAAATATCCCTCATTTTGTCCGAATAATTGAATAAAAGGTATGTCAGACGAAAGCCTGAAACTCATAAAGCCCAACCCAATGCTACACCAACTTCCAAACATTTAGGCGAGTTTGATTTCTCTGCATTCAATCGAAGTATCGACGGTGAGATGAGGAATTTTACGCTCCATTACATTCTACATCAATTGATTTTGCCGTTGAACCTTTGGATTAATATCTTTCTTTAGGTGGATTGGACCTCAACTGTGAATTTTAAGTCGGGCGGGGGGAGACTTGTGGCCACCTGGGCTGTAGCCCGGGTGGCCCAATATATATATATATTTTTAGTATGTATTAGTTTTTGTCCAGTCTAGATCCAAATTACATAAGCCCGGGTGGCCCAATTGTTTTTTTTTTAGTATGTATTAGTTTTTGTCCAGTCCAGGTCCAAATTCCATAAGCCCATGCTCCAAAGTCCAATTGTTTGATATTGTCTAAGGAAAAAAAATGGAAGACGCTTGAAGAAGCTGAGAAACAAACCCTCCTCCCAAGTCCCAACCCGTCGTGTCGCTCATCTCCTCTCCCAGCATCAGCCGTGAGCCGCCGCACCACCTTATCCCGGAGTTCCAAACACCGTCGCGAGATCAGCCATCGACAGCCCCAAGCTCTGCACGGCTGCGCCTTCTTCAGTTCTTCCTGTGCTGTGCGGCTGTGCCAAATCGAAGAAGAAGCCACTCGATTTCAGCTCCTGTTCTTGCGTTCGATACTTCGATTCTTGCTCGATTTAGGTATGTGTTCGATATATCATGTTTTGGATAATAAATGTAATGACTTTTGCTGTTGCTTCAGATTTTCAATTCCCGAGTTTGAAATTCTCTCTGATGAATTTGAAGTGGTTCCTTTCTTTGAATATTAACTGTTAACTTACTGGAAGTTATAAAGGAAACAATATTGAGTCATTAGGATTTAGGCATATTGAAGTTTAATTTCATGAATGCATTCTGTTGATTGACCAAGTATATGAAAAATGGTCCCGGCTGTGTGGTGTGGCTGCTGATATAGCACGAAGATATTGTACGTTCAGAAAATTTTGACCTACGAAAAATTTGAGAAGCTTATTTGGATTCAATGAAAGTCGATTTCCGCCGCTCGTAGGTTTTCCTTGTTCTAGCTTGGTGATAGAATCTGATGCCTCGGCTTTTGACAATCTGATACCTTGTTTGGACAGATCATTTCGTTCCCTACTTTCATCTTACTTAAGCAATGATTGTCCACTTAACTAGCGTGCCCACGTGAGAGTAAGGCCTCTCTTGTGGAAGCAGTGACCCTTTAGCTAGCCGATAAACCCTTCAATTGAATCACCGATGATGGTTGCTACTATTTTATTTGAAATACTTATTTTATTTATTAATTTGTTTATATATTTATCTATTAAATAAATTTATATCTAAATATTATGTAATATTATTGTCAAGCTGTAAATTGGGTGTCAATAATAGGCACCGACTGGCGTCTTCATCCTGTTGACCCCTATAGGACACAATCTTGGTTTTGAAATAAATTGTTGCTTGCCTGCACTTTTAAAAAAAGAAATTAATTAATTATAAATGTGACAGCTGCCGTGATCATAATTGGTTTTATTGAATTTGCACTTTCTTGGAAGGTCACACTTTGTTTTGGTGCTGCCGTTTCATCTAACATTAAATGAATGATTTTGGAGATATTCATTTTATTTTGATCTTCTTTAATTTTTATTGCAGGATGATGAAAATATAATATTACATTGTCAATGTTTTGTCGGTTTCTGAGTCTTACGAGTTCAATAACCAAAATATTGAAGATCTTGTTAATGAGAAACTTTTTGTGACTACGATGAACATGTATCATAGTTATGATTTTAATAGTTATGAATTATTTTATTTTTTGTGGAAAAATTTTTAGCCCGGGTAGATTTCAAATCCTGACTCCGCCACTGCTATCGGCTGTTCGTTTCCGACGGAAGAAGCATACAATGGCAGAACTAAGCTTGGGAGTCCTGATTGATATTGTGGATGAGGAATGGATGAGAGACACTCTGCCTGATGATGGTAATTCTTCTATGGGAACTTGGGTTAGGATAAATTTTGAATTTTGTTGTTTAAAATATCATACCCTTTTGAGTATTAATGTAATGAAGGATTTTTTGATTTTTTCGATTCCTTTGTCTCTTCAGATCTTCCTCTGCCTCCAATACTTGCTTCGAGGACCGATGATACTGAGGATTCGAGTATGTTAGTTTTCAAATTTTGAATAAATTTCCTTGAAATGATGCTAATATTACCAGGGAAATCACTATCATTTGAAATATATGTCTTGAATTGGTTATTTGCCATTGAAGCTGCATTTGTCAACATGTTTCTAGTATAGTTTATTCGGGATAGACTCTATGAAAGGATGATGGAAGTCACATGGAATGGTTGGTGGTCGGATCATTTCGAAAAGGGCTTGAAATGTAGGATGACTAGAACAAGTTCAAGGCTTCAAGTAGTGAATAGTATTTGTGTATTTTTCAAATAACACCATTTTTTTGTCACTGTTCTTATTTCTTGTCAGCTTAAATGCCACAGTTCAGTCTGGTTTTTTATCTGAAGAAATATTCAAAGAGGAGGTTGAGAGCACCTTTCGTTAGGGCATTGAGTTAAATCATAAACCAATATCCTCTAGTGAAACTACGTCCAAGGAGGAAATTGAGCCAACTATCTGGCTTTTAAGTTTTATGGTTGGTGACCTTGATATACTTATAATATAATCGAACGACTGAAAAAAACAGGTAATTGTTAGTTTATTCAATTTGATTTAGATCAGCTTGAGCCCAAAACTAAAGCATTATTGTCACACATCTAATTTGAATTTTATGTGGGCACGTCCTTGAGTAGTAGATGCTTTTTTATTCGGAAATTCGTTGGTTAAGTTAGTTATTGTTAAAGTTATATTGACCTTAGTCATAATTGAGAATTTGACTCACAAATCATTGTCTGTTGTTTGTTTTGAGTTACTTCTGAATAACGCTGTAGTTTTTATTGCAGGTTTATCATCCTAGCTGTATAGCCTCTGCTGTTTTTACCATGGTTTTGTAGTTCTGTGGCATGACTCATTATATGATTAAAGTGTGAATGTCTAACACAAATTAGGTGTACTTTTGTCTTGTTACAATCTAAATCCTTGCATTGGATTTCTTTTTCTTGAATGTTAACGTGGAAATATATCATTTTCCTTTTTTTCTTCTTACAAATGATGAAGATTTAATCTGGGGAAAATTCCGAATTCCAGGGGGACTTGGGAATAAAATGCCAATCTTTGAACTCTTCATACCTGCATGCAAATTTATGTTTTCTTTAAGTGAATGATATAATATTTTTCTCACGCCATCACTTTATTCTTACATAATATTTTGTTTGTACTTGATCTTCGTTTACGTGATATCTAAGATTGATTTACTTTTGTGTATGTTGTATTTGATTGTTGTATTTGATTGTTTCTTAGATCAGGAGACTCAACAAGTTGAGACAGATACTTGGCATGATCTTGCTTTGGGCAACCAATGAAGTTCCAACCAAGGAGGGTACTACTTGGTTACATTATGGTGACTGTAGTAATGTTGTTGTCTTTATACTTAGATATTTGAACCATGTTGGAAAAATTGTACCTTTCGATGGCGATAATGTGATTGTTTTGTTTAATAGATTCAATTTTGATCTTTATGCCTTGTTTGTGCTCAATTTGGCTTGTTTGACAAGCTCAATTGGGTTGAGCTAAGTGTAAATAATTGTTCGAACCATGTTCAACAGTTCAAGCCTAAAATATGGTGATTCGAACTTGAATCTAACTAAAACGAACTGAAGTTCTGATTGGATTTTTTTTATCATTTCAGTTCTTTTTTAGTGAATAACATTAATTAAAATAAGGTAAAAAGAGTTATGAACAAGTACATTGAGCATCCCTATGAGATAACAAGTATCAAACCAATAGAACCAATGATACCATCACCAATTACACGGGGCATACCCCGATTCTAGAAACAAGCAAAGACGATCATATCCACACACAAACATAAATAATAATAATAAAAAAAAATAATAATTCAATAAGAGCTTATATCCAGATGATTTGGCGAACATCGAACAGTAATAATCTTGATTTTCATAATGATATCCTCATAGCACGACATTTCTTCTTCAAAAAGAGCTTGATTGCATGCATTCCAAATGTTGTAGACACATGCTGCCACTGCAATTGAACTTAGACAATGCAGAATTACTTCTGTAGACACCTCATAAAGCTTTCGGAACGCATGTTGCAGATCCCATGATTTTACGCATGCCTAGCCATTCTTTGATGTCGTTCCATATTCTGTTTGACACAACACAAGAAAAATAGATGATCAGCTGATTCCTCACTGTTATTACAAAGTACACACATCTTGTTCTCAATATAGAATTGTCAATCCTTAGTCAGGAATTTACCGTGTGCAAACCACATGCCAAAACGATGTTTGGGGAGTATGCAATGTTTCCAAATGACAGGTTTCCATGGTCGTCGTCCTTTTTGAACAAAGAATTCATAATCTCGAGCAAGACCACCATGAAATCCGAACCAACTCCAACAGCTTCCCTGCACTGTGAGCCGAGGGTTGTCTAAGTAGAAGAACATCTCGAATTCTCAGAATTTGTTTAATCAAAGGAGACTCACCTTTCTTCCAATTCCATTCCCAAACACTACCAAACCATACATGGATCTCATTCACCCATTTCACCTGCATGCTATCCTTCTTCATATGAATCTTCCATAACGTTTTTGCAATCAAATCATTGTTCTGAGCCAATTAATTCTTAGCCCCATGCCCCCATCTTCATTTTGTCTACAAAACATGTTCCAAGAGATAGGAGGATGGTTCGAGGGCTACATAAACTTCTTATAAATCATGTAAATGTCATCCACGATATTTGAAATGAGCTACTGGTGGTCGGAGTATGACCAAATAATTTGGATTGCTAGTTTCAGCAAAAACAAATTACAAAACCTTTTCAAACTAACTATATATACTACGTGTGTGTGTGTGTGTGTATATTGCTCACCTTCTCCTTACGTAGTCAACCAGCGGAGGAAATGAGTGGAAGAGATGTGGTGAGGCTGAAGTGGTGGGTTTGGATTCAGGAAATGGAGGTGGATGGATATCTGTGCTCGGAGGAGGAGGTGGGCGTGAAACGTCTGCCATATTTATTGTTTTAAAAGTACTAGAAATTTTTTTTTCTTCAAATTTTCGGCCATGTACTAAACTCCATGAAAATATTTTTACAAAATATTTTATCCTTTAAAATAAAACCTCAACCAACTAGCATTTTAAAAATCAAGTGAAATAGTCATGAAATTGAAATCGTCACATGTTTTACCAAACTAAAAAGCAATAAATTTGAAAAGTATAGCCCATACTAACCCTCTCAAAAATCTCTCAAAAACATAAATAAATAGTCTTAAAATCTTTAACGTAAATCATGAACCATAAATCGTAAATGCGGAAAAGTAGAAGCGCTGGTCCTCGGGTTGTAAGGCTTGAGATTTATTAGTCTTCATTGACGTGATATTCGAAGATATGAGAATGCATGACATGTAATGAGGGGTACTTAATG
Organism: Primulina eburnea; assembly: GCF_022965805.1. Lineage (NCBI taxonomy): Eukaryota > Viridiplantae > Streptophyta > Magnoliopsida > Lamiales > Gesneriaceae > Primulina > Primulina eburnea. The sequence continues at coordinate 1,599,085 of NC_133114.1, forward strand.
AAATGATGAAGTATGGCATGGAAAAGGCATGAAAAATAGAATTTTTGAATGTATGGCCGAAGCCATACCGCACCCGCGCTCAGAAAGGTACCGCACCCGCGGTATATGGCCAGAAGGTTGGGAAATTTGTACAGAACCATGACCGCACCCGCGGTCGTCAAATTTTAGAAAATGAAAGTGCTGCCGAAGGCTATGCGCACCCACGCTAAAGGACCTACCGCACCCGCGGTCATGCGTGTATATTGAAGAATAAGACATGTGTCCTTGGCCATGCAAATATATGAGTTGTCTTCTTTCCTTTCATTTCAGAATGCTGAGGGCCGAGAGAATCCAAGGAGAAAGCTTCCATTTCTTTTGATCTTAGACTTGTGATTTTGAATGATCTAGTGGTCCGATTTTCGATACGAGTTCATTTCCGCAATCCTTGCGTTAAGGGCTTCAATGGGATGTAAGTATGATTGATTTTCAGCATGATTCAGATTTAATGTGTTGAAGAAATGATGATTTTGTTAGAAATATGTGTTCTTGAGATTATGAACATCGTAGATATGTAAACGGATCGATTACCGGATACCGTATGAGATTGTTATCAATTTCCAGCATATATATATATTGAGTTGCTATAGATTTTGGGATACTAATGAGTGTGATGTTGATATATGTTGAGGTTTGAGTTATCGGTATTGAGAACTACGCAGTTATGCTGTCGAATTATACCGAGAATGATTATTGACTTGTTCAAGACTTGATGTGAGTTATATATTGATAGAATGCATCTTTACATTGTCATTTCAGATTAGAATTGACAGAGTTGACATCCCGACTTCGAGACTTCGATAGATTCCTACGACAAGAAAGGTATAACTCATGTGAACACGGGAAGACATGACTCGATTCAGACTTAATACGAGTTTCCCAAAATCACATACTAGATTATTGTTTATATTTGATTATGATTATGTCTTGTTTATAGATTTATATTCAAGCATTTGAGATAGGAGTCATTGACAGATTGTCAAACTATACGTTCGGTGTATCGGCGCATAGGAGCAGATCATCTCTGATTGTAGACATTCGATACAGATATGACCGAAGTCTAGGAATAAGACGTACCGTCACCCCGATTGGGAGGGTAGGTGACAGACCAGTGACGTCTTATTCATACCGGGATCCCTAGATTTAGAGTTGAGTTGAGTCAAGACATGAGTTGATTTCATTGCATGCTTATACTGATTGGTTTCATAGATGATGAAATCTACTATTGTTATTGCCTTTAATCATGAGTTATGATTGTGTATTCACTTGCATGATATGCATGTATACATGTTTTATACTGGGATTTGTTCTCACCGGAGTTTCCGGCTGTTGTTGTGTCTGTATGCGTGCATAACGACAGGTGGGGCAGGATCTGGGTCACGAGCAAGATGAGAGATCAAGACATTGTGGTGATTTCGGGCATAGCAGACTACTAGTTGTTTGTACTAGACCTGTACTGGAGTTTCTGAACACTAGTGTATGATTGTACTAAAACAGAGTTTGTATGTACAATATGTTTGTTTAATCGAATAAAGAATAGACTCATGCTTTAGTTATACATTTGATTTAATGTTAAAAGCAAAATTTTGACCCGCATTTTATAGTAAAGGTCCAATTAATCCCCAAAAGAATCGAGTTAGAGCCCGGGTCCCCACACGCGTTGTGTGCACCGACAATCCAGCAAAATCAACCATCAAGCCCTCCCTCAAACTCACCTGCATCCATCACTCCTAGTGAGTCTAAAGACTCATCACACCATAATCTTTATAACAAATAATACATATAATATCGCATGCAACAGTGAAAATACTTTTACATAAAAATAACATTTCATGACATGCATAAATAAACCTCAACTTTTTCCTTAACATGACATAACATGAAACCTTTAACATGATCATAAACATTTTCCTTTTCCTTTTTCTTTGTTGAATTCAGATCGTTAATTGTGACTTTCCACAAACCTGAAAAAGTCGATGGATCCATCTACATGTAACCACAGTACTGGGCGGCGGGGACATCAGCGACACTCTCACCCGTCAACTGAGCCTTGGCCTATCCTTTTTCGAATAGAAATACGATCGTCGGGGTTCCCTCTGGGGCCTTTTCCCATAAATGGGTTCTCTCGGGGGCCTTTTTCCCTCACGATATTCCCACTCTTACCGTCACCACATAACCGTTACCACATATTCGTAATAATGGAAATACGATCGTCGGGCTCCCACTGGGACCGTCACCCTCACGACATCTCCAATATTAACGAATTAGTCACAATTACTTCACTTTCTCCAACATTTACATTCACATCACTTTATAAAATCATGCATAACATAACATTTTTGTTTTTGAAACCAAGCATGCAACACGTCTTTTAAATGTCTTCCTTAAATCATAAAAATCAAATAGACATTTAAAAATCATAATTTAATCATGAACATTTCGTAAACATTTAAAAATAATCATAATATCATAAAAACAGCATTTATGGCATTGTCATGACATTTACTAATTTTAGGTGTAAAAAGACCGTTTTACCCTAGACGTAAAATTTCCCGTTTTTGAATTTTTCTTAATTCCATTGACCCTAACATGTCCCAAATAATTATTTAAGCCTACATGAATTTTCTCATATTTTTTATTTGGCCTAAATCTAGGACTTTTAATTTATTCTTTAAATAAGTCATATTACTGCGTTTTAATCCCGAATTAAACCAAACTTTAATATAAAATTCTCAAATTAAAAACTTAGACTTATAATAATTATTTAAGCTTAAACCTAATTTTTCATAATTTTATGAAGCCTAAAACTAGGCTTTTTAATTAATTCGTTAATTAGCATTTCGTGCGGCGATTAAATCTCGAATAAATCCAAAACTCATTATTTTGATCCCAAATTTTAAACATAACATTTTTAAGATTTATTCTACCCTTCCAAGTCATGAGCCACCCCTTTGGACCCATGGATTCAATTTTAGTCTAATTAAATTCGAAATTGACACCTTATCGAACACACCGAGTCATCTCCTAATTTACTCGAGCCACGCCCGAGCCACCTTGAGCCAAAACCTAGCCAACCCATCTAGGGACCCTGCTGACCAAGCCCAGCCCCAAAAACATGACCCTAACCCGCTCAAAAAGCCTACTGAACTCGACCCAATTCTGCACTATCCTAGAACTCACGCCTATAGATTCCTAGTGACACTAGGACCCCTCCAGCCGAGCCACCACCGAGCCCACCTGTCCCTGACCACCCCTGGACCACGCCCAGACCAAGCCCAGACCAACCCAGCCCCTGGAACCCTCCCGTGAGCCACCTGGATCAGAAGGCAGCAACGAGCGACCCATGCTCCTCTCACGGTTACAGGTTTCGCTCAGGGGCGGAGCTATGGTGGGGCTGGGTTGGGCTCCAGCCCCACCTAATTTTAAAAAAAAATTTATATATATATGTTTTATTTTAAAAATTTTATTGATAGCCCCACCTAATTTTTTTTAAAAAATATATATATATATATATATGTTTTATTTTAAAAATTTTATTGATTAGCCCCAAACTCAATCTATATTTTCTCTTTTTTTCACTTGTCCATCTTTATTATTTTCTCTCAAACTATTACAATTTTCATTATTTCAAATGGCCGTAACTTCATCATCGATAGCCATTTTTCAAAATTGATTGTAGATTCGGAAAACCCACGGCCTAAGCTTTCTTTTAATACCAAAATTTCGAAGTTTCTTTGTCGTCTTGAAATCAGCCGTCGCCCATCGGTTGCCGTTTTCACCGAAAATCATGAGGAAATCTTAGTGTTAGACTTTCTACGGTTCGTTCTTGTTGTTCTTAGTTAGATTTAAAATTTTAAAGGTAATTTCAGATTTTAGTGTTTCGAAATTTGGGTATTTTGGTTTTCTTGAATTTCGATAATTGATATATATTAAATTGTTGATTGTAAGTACTATATTTCAGCCGATTGCTGGCCATGAAAGATTTCAGAATTATGTCGAAGATTATTTGAGACAAATAAGTCAGGAACCTACGATTTGATTGACAGGTGATTTATATATTTTTATCTACGTCGTTTACTTATTTATCGATTCTGATATATTTATTTAATTTACAGGTTGATTCGTCTTGTTTTAACTCTCCCCGTTTCTACATCAACAACGGAACGAGCATTTTCAGCAATGAAACTTGTTAAAACAGCTCTTCGTAACAAAATGGAAGCAGAGTTTTTTGGAGATTCTATGGTAATCTACATCGAACGAGATTTGGTTGAAAAAATTGATAACGATTTAATAATTAATGAGTTTTATTCTAAGAAGAATCGAAGAGCACAACTTCAGTAGTGTTTTAGCTTCATGTTTTTTAAGGTATTAAATATTAAATACTCTTGTTCTATGTTTTCATGAAGACAGTGTTTACATATTTTTTATTTTAAATTTTTTATTTAATTATTTATTTTATTAAATACCATATGGGACGGAGCCAGCCCCAGATAATTTTGTATCCTGGCTCCGCCCCTGGTTTCGCTCATGCCTTCCCTGGACCCAACCATACCAGACCTTGCACCACCCCATCTAGGCTCTCCCTAGGACCCTTATGACTAGACCTAGCCCAGCTCAAAGCCCCCAGGCCGAGCCATCTCCTCCCTGCGCCAGCTGCTACCCTGCGCTGCCTTCTTGTGCTCTCGGGTGGAGTCCTTGTTAGCAAGGACTCCTCCCAACCCCTGTTTTTCGAGTCCTAGCGTGGCTAGGACTCTTCCCTTGACTCAACCACGTCCCTAGCCAGGCCTTGGTCCCAACCAACCCCAAGCCTAGCCTTCCATCCCATAAAACCGAATCACCCCATATGCATGACAGACTTTTCCTGAACCAGGTAGCTACGCTATTTTTTTTCCAGTGTATACGGTGGTGTTCTAGGCCTCTAACTTATGTAAAAACATACTTTGATCGTAGCCTAGTCACGACAGCCTCTTTTGAACACAATAAATATGCTTTTTGGCTCAAAACTCATAAGCTTAATGCATGTAGGTGAATTAAAACGAAAATAAACATGACAACTTGGTGCTTTTCATGCATACGTAATTAAAAATAATACTACGATGTGATAGACGAGAAAAGGAGATATATGGCGTGTCTTTGCGTTATATTCGCACGAAAAACCGTTGACGACGAAGAACGGGACGAAACCTAGGCTATCTTCTCCTTGAACCCCTTCGAATTTTTCTTCCCAAAGTGTGTTTGTGTGTGCCGTGGGGTTTGAGTGGTTGGGAGAGAGTTTTTCGGAATTAAAAGAGTGTGGCCGTGAGTTTTGGTTTGTAAAATCAAGGGTTTTGGTGCTCAATAATTTTAAATAGCTAATTAATTTGTTAATTAGGCTTAGGCCTATTAAGCCACTAAATTAAGCCCATTAGCCTAAATTAGAATTTAATAAAATGCTATCAAAGCTTTTGTTTAAATAAATTTGTGAATTTATTAGCTGGGTTGCCAAAAAACCCGCATTTTGGTTGAAAAATCAACACCGATAAAGTTCACGTCCCGGCGTATAAAATCACCTCAAAACCCCTTATTTTCAAAAATATGAAAAACCAACAACCATATTTTAAATAATTAAAAACAATTATTTAATAAAAACATTTTACGTTTTTCAGCCTCGGTCCCCGTTCCTCGATCGCAACTCGAATAACCTTTTAAAAATATATTTTAATGCAACCATGTAAAAATATATTTTAAACATGTAAATATGCACCACATAATTAATTTATACAATTAAAACATTTGATTAAAATACAAAGGAATTTAATAATTCAAATGCACGTGGTTCGTGTGGACCTTAAAATTTTCGGGACGTTACAGGGCGAGTATTTTGCGGGTGATGAAAAGTTGGAAACTTTTGATATTGATGAGGATGAAGCGTGAGTGGATATCAGGGTGAGGAGGAGAAGAACCACAATGGAAAGAAGCAAATTGAGAGTTGTAGATTTGCTTCTGCTCAAGAGGAATTCTTCGATTCAAATGATGGTAATCTTTTTTATTCCAGAATTTGGAAATAATTTAATGCAATTTTCGCTCCAAGATACATGAAATCCAATCTTTACTATTTTTCTTCATATATGAAGTGTGTTTGTTGATAGATCTGACATCAGGCTGTTTTCAAAGTGGGTAAAATTATTATGAAGCAATGTCCAGTTGATTAGAATATGCTTAGGCATTATGTGAATCTTTTCGACTTAGTGGGATATTCTTAACTGAATCTTGGGAAGGAGTTCTTTTTGTTTAATTTTATTTGAACTATTTCGTGGTTGGCACAAATATTGTTTTGTTGATTTTGATGCCAACATCTACCAAGTATGAATTAATGCATTCAATCGTGTCAAAATTTTCAAAGCAACTGTATAACGTTGACTATATCGACAAATATACACAGACAAGGCGAAAGTCCCGATCTTTAAAATGTATAAAGATGTTTACATGGTTAAATTTCACAATAGTTTCTGCTTAATATCCATATTCATTTCAGAGACTTTGTGCCATAACTCTAAACTGCATAGTTTTGAACTCTTAAATTACGTGGTTGGAGAGGAAGATTACCTCTGTTTCATTCTCATCTGGATAGATATGATTTCTAACAGTAATACTTGATTCTGATTCACAGATTTCTCCTCTGACGTGTCTATTTCAAGATCTTATGTTCTAGAACTGAATGCCTTTGGGCTTGTTCTTCTTGAGGAAATTGAAAGGAGAAAAAATGCAGAGGAAATATGACTTTAACTTGACGTCAGTGGGAGCAGATCAGTAGCCTTATGCATCATGCTGGGTTAACATTTCCTGGACCCGCCATCTACTAGTGGTAGCACACAGTTTGACAATATGATCGATATGTTTTCCCAGGAAGTTTTAGTCAGCACATTTGTTGCTGAAGCAGTTGGAAGAGGTCAAGCTTCAGAAGAAGCTGAAGAAGCTGATGTCTCAATAATTGAATCAAAAGAAAAGAGATATCGCGGTTACATGACCGGCTGCAATACTATGAGACTGTTAATCATGAAATGTCCGAGAGGAATTTTGTGGGTAAGTTTTTCAAATTGTATTTTCTTACATCGGCCTCATATGTGGACCTTGGACAATCAGTTGATTCTTGTTTCACGATAAGAGAATGCCTTGTTGATAAATTGGTTGTTTTCTTGATCTTTTGACCTGAAATTATTCCAACTATTATTTCTGAAAAGATTGACGTTAGACCTTCTCTCATGTATGTCTGTTTGGTAAGGTTTCTTCGAAAGATTTTAGATGTACACTGACATGAGAAAATATAACAAAGCAAAGAAAACAATAAAGGGTGTGGTAAAATAAAAGTAAAGCCTCGCCGCTTAAATTTACCATGAAATGAAAAGGAAAAATATTTTAATTCCCCATGCTTGTAGCTACTGTCAACATCACTAAATGAGTTGAGGTATGCATCAAACATAACTGTGCATGTTATGAAAAAAGATTTTCCCTAGTTATACTGCTCCGCTACAGTTCTAGGAAGCGGTCCCCAAAGTCAGCATAACTACGTGTCTTTTCTCACATTATAATCACACACAATGGCCCAAAAAAGAACTGATGTAGGTTGAGTTAAACTCGAGATGGGATATACCTCAACTCATTTAGTGATGTTGACAGTAGCTACAAGCATGGGGGGTTAAAAGATTGTTCCTTTTCATTTCATGGTAAATTTAAGCGGCACGGCTTTACTTTTATTTTACCACATCCTTTATTGTTTTCTTTGCTTTGTTATATTTTCTCATGTCAGTGTACATCTAAAATCTTTCGAAGAAACCTTACCAAACAGACATACATGAGAGAAGGTCTAACGCCAATCTTTTCAGAAATAATAGTTGGAATAATTTAAGGTCAAAAGATCAAGAAAACAACCAATTTATCAACAAGGCATTCTCTTATCATGAAACAAGAATCAACTGATTGTCCAAGGTCCACATATGAGGCCGATGTAAGAAAATCCAATTTGAAAAACTTACCCACAAAATTCTTCTCGGACATTTCATGATTAACATTCTCACAGTATTGCAGCCGGTCATGTAACCGCGATATCTCCTTTCTTTTGATTCAATTATTGAGACATCAGCTTCTTCAGCTTCATCTGAAGCTTGACCTCTTCCAACTGCTTCAGCAACAAACGTGCTGACTAAACCTTCCTGGGAAAACAAATCGATCATATTGTCAAACTGTGTGCTACCACTAGTAGATGGCGGGTCCAGGAAATGTTAACCCAGCTTGATGCATACGGCTACTGATATGCTCCCACTGACGTCAAGTTAAAGTCATATTTTTCTCTGTATTTTTTCTCCTTTCAATTTCCTCAAGAAGAACAAGCCCAAAGGCATTCAGTTCTAGAACATAAGATCTTGAAATAGACACGTCAGAGGAGAAATCTGTGAATCAGAATCAAGTATTACTGTTAGAAATCATATCTATCCAGATGAGAATGAAACGGAGGTAATCTTCCTCTCCAGCCACGTAATTCAAGAGTTCAAAACTATGCAGTTTAGAGTTATGACACAAAGTCTCTGAAATGAATATGGATATTAAGCAGAAACTATTGTGAAATTTAACCATGTAAACATCTTTATACATTTTAAAGATCGGGACTTTCTCCTTGTCTGTGTATATTTGTCGATATAGTCAACGTTATACAGTTGCTTTGAAAATTTTGCCACGATTGAATGAATTAATTCATACTTGGTAGATGTTGGCATCAAAATCAAACAAAACAATATTTGTGCCAACCACGAAATAGTTCAAATAAAATTAAACAAAAAGAACTCCTTCCCAAGATTCAATTGAGAATATCCCACTAAGTCGAAAAGATTCACATAATATCTAAGCATATTCTAATCAACTGGACATTGCTTCATAATAATTTTAGCCACTTTGGAAACAGCCTGCTGTCAGATCTATCAACAAACACACTTCATAAATGGAGAAAAATAGTAAAGACTGGTTTTCATGTATCTTGGAGCAAAAAATGCATTAAATTATTTCCAAATTCTGGAATAAAAAAGATTACCATCATTTGAATCGAAGAATTCCCCTTGAGCAGAAGCAAAGCTACAGCTCTCAATTTGCTTCTTTCCATTGTGGTTCTTCTCATCCTCACCCTGATATCCACTCACGCTTCATCCTCATCAATATCAAAAGTTTCCAACTTTTCATCACCCGCAAAATACTCGCCCACCTCCTCCTCCGAGCACAGATATCCATCCACCTCCATTTCCTGAATCCAAACCCACCACTTCAGCCTCACCACATCTCTTCCACTCATTTCCTCGGCTGGTTGACTACGTAAGGAGAAGGTGAGCAATACACACACACACACACACACGTAGTATACATAGTTAGTTTGAAAAGGTTTTGTAATTTCTTTTTGCTGAAACTAGCAATCCAAATTATTTGGTCATACTCCGACCACCAGTAGCTCATTTCAAATATCGTGGATGACATTTACAGGATTTATAAGAAGTTTATGTAGCCCTCGAACCATCCTCCTATCTCTTGGAACATGTTTTGTAGACCAAAGAAAGATTGGGGCATGGGGCTAATAATTAATTGGCTCAGAACAATGATTTGATTGCAAAAACATTATGGAAGATTCTTATGAAGAAGGATAGCATGCGGGTGAAATGGGTGAATGAGATCCATGTATGGTTTGGTAGTGTTTGGGAATGGAATTGGAAGAAAGGTGAGTCTTCTTTGATTAAACAAATTCTGAGAATTCGAGATGTTCTTCTACTTAGACAACCCTCGGCTCACAGTGCAGGGAAGCTGTTGGAGTTGGTTCGGATGTCATGGTGGTCTTGCTCGAGATTATGAATTCTTTGTTCAAAAAGGACGACGGCCATGGAAACCCATCATTTGGAAACATTGCATACTCCCCAAACATCGTTTTGGCATGTGGTTGTTTGCACACGGTAAATTCCTGACTAAGGATAGACAATTCTATATTGAGAACAAAATGTGTGTATTTTGTAATAACAGTGAGGAATCAGCTGATCATCTATTTTGCTTGTGTTGTGTCAAAGAAAATCTGGAATGGCATCAAGAATGGCTAGGCATGCTTAAAATCATGGGATCTGCAACATGCATTCTGAAAGCTTTCTGAGGTGTCTACAAAAGTAATTCTGCATTGTCTAAGTTCGGTTGCAGTGGCAGCATGTGTCTACAACATTTGGAATGCATGCAATCAAGCTCTTTTTGAAGAAGAAATGTCGTGCTCTGAGGATATCATTATGAAAATCAAGATTCTTACTGTTCGATGTTCGCCAAATCATCTGGATATAAGCTCTTATTGAATCATTATTATTATTATTATTATTATTATTATTATTATTATTATTATTTATGTTTGTGTGTGGATATGATCGTCTTTGCTTGTTTCTAGAACCGAGGTATGCCCCGTGTAATTGGTGATGGTATCATTGGTTCTATTGGTTCGATACTTGTTATCTCATAGGGATGCCCAATGTACTTGTACATAACTCTTTTTACCTTATTTTAATTAATGTTATTCACTAAAAAAAGAACTGAAATGATAAAAAAAATCCAATCAGAACTTCAGTTCGTTTGAGTTAGATTCAAGTTCGAATCACTATATTTTAGGCTTGAACTGTTGAACATGGTTCGAACAATTTTTTACACTTACCTCAACCCATTTGAGTTGGTCAAACAAGCCAAATTGAGCACAAACAAGGCATAAAGATCAAAATTGAATCTATTAAACAAAACAATCACATTATCGTCATCGAAAGGTACAATTATTTCAACATGGTTCAAATATCTAAGTATAAAGACAACAACATTACTACAATCACCATAACGTAACCAAGTAGTACCCTCCTTGGTTGGAACTTCATTGGTTGCCCAAAGCAAGATCATGCCAAGTATCTGTCTCAACTTGTTGAGTCTCCTGATCTAAGAACCAATCAAATACAACATACACAAAAGTAAATCAATCTTGGATATCACATAAACGAAGATCAAGTACAAACAAAATATTATGTAAGAATAAAGTGATGGCGTGAGAAAAACATTATATTATTCACTTAAAGAAAACATAAATTTGCATGCAGGTATGAAGAGTTCAAAGATTGGCATTTTATTCCCAAGTCCCCCTCGAATTCGGAATTTTCCCCAGATTAAATCTTCATCATTTGTAAGAAGAAAAAAAGGAAAATGATATATTTCCGCGTTAACATTCAAGAAAAGGAAATCCAATGCAAGAATTTGGATTGTAACAAGACAAAAGTACACCTAATTTGTGTTAGACATTCACACTTTAATCATATAATCAGTCATGCCACAGAACTACAAAACCATGGTAAAAACAGCAGAGGCTATATAGCTAGGATGATAAACCTGCAATAAAAACTACAGCGTTATTCAGAAGTAACTCAAAACAAACAACAGACAATGATTTGTGAGCCAAATTCTCAATTATGACTAAGGTCAATATAACTTTAACAATAACTAACTTAACCAACGAATTTCCGAATAAAAAAGCATCTACTACTCAAGGATGTGCCCACATAAAATTCAAATTAGATGTGTGACAATAATGCTTTAGTTTTGGGCTCAAGCTGATCTAAATCAAATTGAATAAACTAACAATTACCTGTTTTTTTTTCAGTCGTTCGATTATATTATAAGTATACCAAGGTCACCAACCATAAAACTTAAAGCCAGATAGTTGGCTCAATTTCCTCCTTGGACGTACTTTCACTAAAGGATATTGGTTTATGATTTAACTCAATGCCCTAACGAAAGATGCTCTCAACATCCTCTTTGAATCTTTCTTCAGATAAAAAACCAGACTGAACTGTGGCATTTAAGCTGACAAGAAATAAGAACAGTGACAAAAAAATGGTGTTATTTGAAAAATACACAAATACTATTCACTACTTGAAGCCTTGAACTCGTTCTAGTCATCCTACATTTCAAGCCCTTTTCGAAATGATCCGACCACCAACCATTCCATGTGACTTCCATCATCCTTTCATAGAGTCTATCCCGAATAAACTATACTAGAAACATGTTGAAAAATGCAATTTCAATGGCAAAAAACCGATTCAAGGACATATATTTCAAATGATAGTGATTTCCCTGGTAATATTAGCATCATTTCAAAGAAATTTATTCAAAATTTGAAAACGAACATACTCGAATCCTCAGTATCATCGGCCCTCGAAGCAAGTATTGGAGGCAGAGGAAGATCTGAAGAGACAAAGGAATCGAAAAAATCAAAAAATCCTTCATTAAATTAATACTCAAAAGGGTATGACATTTTAAACAACAAAATTTAAAATTTATCCTAACCCAAGTTCCCATAGAAGAATTACTATCATCAGGCAGAGTGTCTCTCATCCACTCCTCATCCACAATATCAATCAGGACTCCCAAGCTTAGTTCTGCCATTGTATGCTTCTTCCGCCGGAAACGAACAACCGATAGCTTAAAATTCACAGTTGACGTCCCAATCCACCTAAAGAAAGATATTAATCCAAAGGTTCAACGACAAAATCAATTGATGTAGAATGTAATGGAGCGTAAAATTCCTCATCTCACCGTCGATACTTCGATTGAATGCAGAGAAATCAAACTCGCCTAAATGTTTGGAAGTTAGTGTAGCATTGGGTTGGGCTTTATGGGTTTCGGGCTTTCTTCTGACGGACCTTTTATTCAATTATTCGGACAAAATGAGGGATATTTAAGGACCTTTTTTTCTAGAGTTCAACTCATATTTACTTTATATTTTTGTAAAGTAAATTTTTTCTAAAATTTTAATATGTCACAAGGCATATAAAAATATTTTTTTATAAAATTTTAATATGTTGACGGTAAAATTCTATAAAAACATAAAACTTTAATTGATTTTTAACGACTTTTTTACATTATTCATATCCTCTCAAAAGACGCCGTCATTGCCACGGAATACGCTCCGGAGAGGGGTTATGCCGGAAAAATTATGACGCCTAAATCGTTCGTCAGTGCAGATATGTACCTTCATTATGCTCGGCATATATGCAGTTCAGCTCTCTGTATAGCATATCAGCAAGGATTATATTGCCTCGTCAGACCAAACCAAATGTATAACTTTTGATATCATGAATTGGTGTCAAATGTAGAAAAAAAGAAGAAGAAGAGGGAGTGAACCAATAAAATGAAAAATCAAGGAAGCACCAGCCAAAATCTAAATCAAGGAAACAATTATCAAGAAAATCAAAAGAACAATCCTCCTCCACCACCACCACCTCCTTTGATATTTCACATCCAACTGATTACAACAACAATGGAATAAGTGTTGGCACAAACAAGAGAAAACAAACCGCCCAAAATCCTCCCCTGAACTGAAACGAAGTCACAGAATATATGAGAAGACTGTGATAAGAGTTTCATCGTGTGCGCGATCCTCGGGGAGGCCCTCCTCCTCCGCCCCCTCGAGTTGTTCGTTTCTCAGCAGGTCCTAGCTACCGAGCTCCCCCAACACTTTAGGTTTCCTAATATAGGGGAGTAGAATGGAAAAAGAGATCTAGAAAAGCACATTTCCTAATTTGAGAATGATGTCCTGTTACACAAGTATGTTGACCCCATCAAGTGTCGGATCTTTCTCAACACTTTGGCAGGAGCAGCACAACAGTGGTTAACCTGATCGAATCAGGAAGAATCCAAACATTCCAAGACTTCAGCAAAATCTTTCTGCACAGATTCTCAAGCAAAGAAGAAGCCGCTGACCGCTTTGAGTCTATTCGGCATGATACAAGAAGAGAAAGAAAATTTGAGGGATTATATATTATGGATTCAATGCTAGTGTTGTCGAAGTCCCTTTCACGACCCCATATTTACTAATTAGCACACTCATTCAGGGCGTAAAACTTGAAGATATTTTTAAGTCAATGGTGACCGGACATTCCACGACTAGTAGAATCTTTCTGCACATATTCGCAAGCAACAAGAAGCAGCCACTGACCACTTTGAGTCTATTCTGCATGAGACAACAAGAGAAAGAAATCTTGATGGATTATATTCACATATTCAATCCTATGGTGGTCGAAGTCCCTTCCACGACCCCAAATTTACTGATTAGCACTTTCATCCAAGGATTAAGACCTGGGGATATTTTTAAGTCACTGGTGAAAGAGCCACCTATCAATTTCGAAGACTTATTAACAAAAGCTGAAAAATACATCAACATGAATGAGGCCCAGACTTATAAAGTATCTTGGATATTTTTTTATTCTAGTTGCTCAGTTAATGTTTTATTCAAATATGTTATGAACCAAATGGACTTGGGAGAATACAAGATGGAACCGTAGCCAGTGCCTTGTTTGGATTCACGAGGCATGATGTTAATATGTGGGATCGATAAATCTGCCTCTCTCTAGGAGGATGAGATACAAGGAAGACCCGAATTGTAAGTTTTATTGTTGTGAAAACACCTTCTTCTTATAATGTCATACTTGGCCATGGTCACTTTTATGACAATAGCTTCTGCACTTCACCAAAAGCAAACTTTCCGGTTGGAAGAGTAGTGGGAAAAGTTAGGGGTGATCAGAAAATGGATCGGAAGTGCTCTAGCCTACACAACGAGAATATGACCATTTAAATTTAATCGGGGAGGTTGCCCGAGTTACCACTAAAGAAGATTTTGAGAAATTTTTCATAATTCCCCCATCCAATGCGGTCAGGATTTTTAAAACTCTAGTCGAGCCACTCCAGGGTCGGCTACTCAAATGTTTGGAGAAAAATAAAGACACCTTTTTTTTTTCTGGTCGGCCTTCGATCTTATGGGGGTCGTACTATAAATCATGTAACACATACTGAATGTGTTGGGTAATTGCCAACCAATGGTCCAAAATAAAATATACTTCGGAGCAGGAAAGACGTAGTTATATGAGAACAAGTAGAGGAACTACTGAAGGCCGGACACATTCAAGAGGTGTGATTTCCAAGCTGGCTATCTAATATTTTCCGGTACCTAAATCTTTGACAAAGTGGAGGATGTGTGTAGATTTTCAGGACCTCAACTGTGCTTGTCCCAAGGACTATCACCCCCTTCCTCGAATCGACCAGCTAGTTGACTCTACTACGAGACATGAGCTCTTGTGTTTCTTAGAGTCTTACTAAGGATACTGTCAAATACCTAAAATAACCGTCGCTACATTAGCGACGTTTTTAAAATAACTGTCGGCTGTCGCTAAATTAGCGACGGTTTTTTGAAAATACGTCGCTAATTTGGTTTTTTTTTAATTTTTTTTAAATTAAAAAAAGTGTTGTTTTATTTTTTATTTGTACATATTTTGAAAATTAATCTACTCAACTCATCAAATTTGTAAATAATCTATGAAAAACAATATAATTGAAAAAACCAAAGTTAACATTTTCTTCAATAGTATCAAAAAAATCCGGAAATGTAGTTTGAGCAATTGGTGGTGCAACACGAAACGAAGATGATGAAGGAACTTCCATATTAAGATTAGGATATGACGGATTAATGTATTCCTCTCCATGAAAAAACCAATTGTAGTAACCCGGTACAAATCCATAACGACCGAGATGTATATTGACGGTATCTTCATCTAAATATATTTTGTTCTGACATTTTTTTCAATTGCAAGGACAACGAATATTTTCATTTAATAAACACTCAGGATGACTAAATGCAAATGTTACAAACGACTCTACACCAACACAATATTCAGCCGTTAGAAATCTATTCTCCAAACAACGATACATCAAATTTCTATTGTTATCTATTTTATCCTACAAAAGAATAAATTAGATGTATTTCACTTAATCGCTATCATTTACTCATTAACTAAAATTAAAATTCCACAACATAAGTAAATAAATTTAATGTTGATAATTGATATAAACTAAATTATATAATATTTTAATAAAATTTAAACATTTAATATATATTATTTAATTTCTAAATAAAATGCAATAAAAACAAATTAAATTATGTATAAATCTATATAAAAAAAAAACTTACAATCTGATCGTAGAAGACGCCGAAGCATTGTGCACGTGCAAAAAAATCAGGTGGAAAACGACCTGCACTACAAGCTAACAAAATTCATGATATATACCAACACTCAAGAAATTAATTTCCAAGAATTGAAATGCAAAAACCTTACCCCAAATTGAAACTAAAATCAAAAAATTAAACGCAAGTGTGAAGTGGTGTGGAGGGAAATGGTCGGGAAATGTTAGTATTTATAGAAACTTTGCGACAGTTTTGAATCAAATAGCGACGGTTTAAGCAAAACTGTCGCCGATCTGATTTGGCGACGGTTTTTCTTACATCGTCGCTATATTCAGCAACGATTTTAATAAAAATCGTCGCTACGAAAAATATTGCGACAATTTTAATACAACCGTCGCTACGTGTAGCAACGGTTTAACAAATATTGTAAAATCCGAGATCTCGATTTTATCGTGATAGTGGTTGTAATTTTTAGATTGGATAATTCTACCGTGTACAATAAATTTTTCTCAAGAATTTAAATAATACCGTGTATATTATTTTTCAGATTTTGAGATATGCAGAATTTTACCGGATATAGATCTAAGATTTGATACACCTGGATAAAGATTTAAGCAAGAAGATAACCCAATCAAATCTTGAGGATTTTATCATGGGATTTTCGAAATATTGGAAGGATTATTAGGGATTTTCGAAAATCATTAGAAGTCTACGCGATAATTACAGACTGGGAAAAAAGTTCAACTACCGGGATTTTAGGAAAAATAATCCAAATATTATTTGTGGAAAAATACCAATAATTTCGGATTTAAGTAAGCAAATTTATGGGATTTAAGAAATATAATTTTTATTATTTTAGGAAGTCAAAAATCTACCGAATATTGGGAATTAGGCACAAAAGTCGAAATTTTACAGACTGGGCAAGGCATAATTTCGAAAATTACCTTGGGATATATATATATATTTCGAAATTATGGATAGAGAATAAATGTAGATTTGATCACGATTTTAGATAAAGATTTGATTCAGAATCAAACGCGATTTGGTACACGATCAAGATAGCAGCCAACCCCTATAAATAGGAGGGCATGGATCTCGAAAACTCACACCATTCTCTACTCAAATTTTCGAGCCCCTCCCCTAGTCCTTAGGATTTTCGAGCACAGCGAAGCGCTGCCGCAGTCCAGCCACCGGAGTTTTCACGTTTTTCTTCAAGAAGTCTAAGGTAAGTGGGCTTGTTTTAAAGATTAAAATTCGTTATGCATGTATTTTCGTTTTTGAAAAATTCGGGCGAGTACAATTCTTCTTCTACACCCTTCTGGTTACGATGTTTTTGGCATGATGTAAATGTTTTGACACTGTGAGAATTCAACTCGATATGGGTGGGAATCCCAACCATGACGTACCCTTACGCGGTGGGGGACATAACCGCTATACGGCCTCGCCCCCTTAGAGGAGTAAAAATTAGGGACTGATATCAGTAAACCATTGAAAGTAGATGAATCTCAGTGTCGGGTTAATGATGTGCACGTGGTATGAATTATGTTTGCATGGTATGTATATTCCGAAAATTGCATGTTGTTTTTATTGTACTCGAACGGCCCCCACTTGCTGAGTATTTCCCCAAATACTCACCCCTTACACATTCCCAGATAAATCCGAAGAGAAATCAGAGGAACAAGTTGAGCATGAAGAGTCGGATCAATTTTGGGGATAGTGAAATTATTTAAACATCGAGAATTATGCTGCAAGGATTTAAGAATTTTAGTAGGTTTATTTTCATTGTAAACGCTTCCGCAATTTATTTAATTTATTCAGTTGTAAAGACAATGATTATTTTTGGCGAATTTATGAAATAAACTGGTTTCGGTTTATACTGTGCTACGAGGCTGGTCGTTTTTCGATTTTGTGATTGATGAGCGACGCCGGTGTCAAACCCGAGTTTCGGGGCGTGACATTTTAGTGGTATCAGAGCCGGTCACCGGCATGGAACACCGGGAAATAAGTGCTATGCGGGGCAAAGTGCTACGTGCATGGGAGCCATCTCTTGAACCTGCGGGGCAAAGTGCTACATGGCGGGAGCCACCTCTTGAACCTGTAGGAGCCACCTCTAGATTCTCGGTGCTGGTGGATCGAGAGGTCAGGACGCGACGAGGACGTCGCGCCTCGTCGCGCTCTGAAGGAGGGGTGATTGTGATACCCTTGTCCCACATCGGAAAAATCAAAGATTTAAAATGAATTTATAATGGCTTACAATGGACTTCTATAGCAACTTGGATTAATCATTTTCGTAAAGCGAGGACGAATACGAAGTAGTTGCTATAGAGGCCCATTGTGCAGTCACGCAGGCGCGGGCCCGGGCTCGGGGCGTGACAAATATTGTCGCCAATTTGCAACGGTTATAAACAACCGTCGCTAATTAGCGACAATTATGATTTAAGCGACGGTTTTATTACGTAGCGGCAGTTTTATTAAAACCGTCTCAATTTTTTAAATAGCGACGGTTTGTTTAAAACTGTCGCTATGAGAAATCGTCGCGAATACAATTTTTTTTTTTTTTTTAGTGTGCCATCATTATTGTTTTATATAGCTTAGTCTTTATTTTCTTTAGCTGGCTTAGAAAGAATCAACGAAACATTAGCTTACTTCCCCAAGGACTTTAGTACGTTGTACGAAGCAACCCATAGCTTCCCATCTACGAAGGCCGGTGGATTTCACTTAGGTCGACTGGTTAAAGTTTACAATTTAAAAAAAAAAATGTTTGACTCCATGTGTTAGTTACTATCAGACAGACCAACAATTTCAAATGAATAGGCCCTACTCGTTTTTTGACTTTCTTGTTCATGGATCTAGATTTCATATGGTGTAGGCTTATTTGATTGCAATATCCAAGCTAATTGACTTTTAACATTATAGCCATTTTTTAGCCTTGTCATTATTTTTTTATTGTTTTAGAGTATCGTTTGAAGTTGACTTGTCATTTTTTTGTTTCACTACTTATGACTTCTTTATGTCTAGCACAGCACAATCTTGTTTTGATCCGTTCATAGACAACGGGTTTACTGTAAGAAGTCATAGAACATCCATTTACTGGCGTTTCGTTGTAAGTAAGTCGTTTCCGGCACGAGAACTTCATCTGCTGTGGATTCAGAGCTTTTAGCCATAAAGGGCTATAAACTACTGCACAAAATTTCATCTTGTACAATAAAAATTGAAGAAAAGATAAGAGTGAAAGGACTTAACCGTATGAGGAACTAATGCAGAAAGAAAGAAATAGATAAATAAAGCGTCTCTCCTCACTTTGTGTCCCTGTATATAATAAGTTTGTCAAATTATTAAAATGGTGAGATTATATTGCTAGCTCACCATTATTCGTTAATTAATAAGATGAGGGA
The DNA here is from genome assembly GCF_022965805.1 of Primulina eburnea. Classification (NCBI taxonomy): domain Eukaryota; kingdom Viridiplantae; phylum Streptophyta; class Magnoliopsida; order Lamiales; family Gesneriaceae; genus Primulina; species Primulina eburnea. The sequence continues at coordinate 1,618,549 of NC_133114.1, forward strand.
GAGAAACATTAATTAAAAATCATTTGACTTTCTCAATGTGATGGAGGTGGAAATTACATGGATTCTTTGATAATTATAAAGATGCCTAATGTCTAAAATGAACATAAAAAAAAGCTTATTTTTTACTAAAATATTCTTACTAAAAACAAAAACTTGTGAGACGGTCTCACGGGTCGTATTTTGTGAGACAGATCTCTATTTGGGTCATCCATGAAAAAGTATTACTTTTTAAGCTAAGAGTACTACTTTTTATTGTGAATATGGGTAGGGTTGACATGTCTCACAGATTAGGATCCGGCGTGGACTTAGCTGTTCTATCCGATTTATTTTATTGAATGCAAAACGTGTTGGTACGTGATAAATATTCTTATGACAGAGCTTAGGTATCGATATTTGGTACAAACAATATAATTGCGTTGACTTTAATAAAAAACATTAAATCATAATTTGATTATGGCTGACTTACATGGGAGCACTTGACGTTTGGGGAGTCAACTGGCCATAAGGAGACACTTGAATGCAAATAAGTATAATCAGGTTGACAATCTGTAATTACTCAAATAACTCAATTGAACGTTAAAAAAAATAATATAAAAAATTAACAATAATTATAACCGAATTGAAAGGGGATTGTTTTTGCTAGATTTTTCCTGTGTTTTTATCTGACATACTTTGCCAAATAGAGCTTTTGACATTTGATACAGCAAGACGTGGATATTATGTAGGTTTCACTTACCAGAGTACATTTTCAGCTTTATTTGTAATTTTATTTTATTGAACACCAGTAACTCGTACACCAAAGAGTAAGATTATTCACACACAAAAATAACGATTCCTTTGGTTGGCTGTAAGTGCTTTATTCATAAAAGTGGTAAATCTCGTTTAACTGCTGTTGATACTAATTATAATTGTTGGAATCTTTCTACGATATTCATTTGTTGGCAAAGCTTATCATGTGTTCTATCAATTGACAAATTTGTGCATGTTGTATTGCACTATGTTTCTTCTTATATTGACTACTGGCCATATGTGGTAATTTTATTCTTTAAGATTTTGTGCTGCTCATGTTACTAATAAGTAACAATGCTAAGAAAAATAATTGTGATACTTCAAATGAGTCTAGGGAGTTGATGGGAACATAATTTTCAAGATTTTCATTATTTGCCTTACGGACTTTTTACATGGATCTGACTAATCAAACAGCAAAGGGACATAAAAAGAATATTGCTAACTATGTAATTCATAGATCTATGCCTATCCTCAAGTCTCTCGTCCTCGATCTGAAAGAATGTCGCTTAAACCTTCGCCGCGTCCTTCAAAATCGGTGGTATCTATCGAAAAGTTTTGCACAAATTAGCTTTTGTGTGCTGTTTCCCATCAGAAGTGCTCTCTAGTTGGTACATTCCACCTCCTGAGACTGAGCTTTACTTGTGCACTTTGTTGATGCTCGATCATATACAATTAATGTGCATCCCGTGTACATTAACATGGACTCCATGATCCAATAGAATAGAATGTAACTTTTTGGTTCTATGTTTTGGTGAAATGATGTTCTTTGTATGCTTGGGTAAATAGTAATGGGCTTCTGTTATCAATTCCTATATTTTGAGTGAGAGTTTGATTGGCAATCCATTCTGGGGAAGAGCAAAAGGTCCATACTGGATTCCATTTTGTGGGCCAATCATAGACCACCTGCAAGAATCAAGATCGAAAGATTGGAACCAACTCAATGATTTAGAAGATAATTATATGACATGCTATTTTTAGGAACGAAATTCCCACCACATATGAAAAGGAGAAATCCTACTCTATGCTCACAGTCTTGATATGGTTGAATTTCAGCCAACATATAGAACTGGTGCGTACAAGATATTTCCAATCAGAATTGATATATAGCATATTTGTGGTTTTCAAACATGCACCGGTCTTGAGGTTACAACAAAAGCGGGACAGGTTCGAAGTTTCTGTTTGGAAGTTGATTTTGATTAGATGTTGGATTTTATGAAATTGATTTTAAGGCTGTCTCACCTGTACTTGGTACTGAGATGGTGTACAAGGACCAAAATCTCTAGCTTGGCCAACTCATTTCCAGGACATGAGTGGGTGCCATTGCCAAACGGCATGAAACTATTGGGTTTTGGAGGTGCCTGTATCGTTGAAAGTATGGGCAATTAGATCATGGAAGATGAGAATATACTAAGATTCGATGACACCACATTTTACAAAAATCAACGATACTTTGTGTGTATGATATTTACCTCGAATCTTGAAGGATCAAACTTCTCCGGGTCAGAGAAATTCTCTGGGCTGTGATGTATGTTCCTAAAAAGTGGCAACACTTTCCACCCTTTTGGAATGATATAGCCTACAAAAAAATTCAAAGAAGAAAATGGTCAGAACATACATTCAAGAATATTATAGATATAAAACAAAAGGGTGCCCATCAAATTGGCCGGTCAGATTAGGGGATCTGTTTATCAAAACACACTTAGATTTAAGTTCCATTCTCCTCATGTTTTAGAGAAATATTTCATTTCAACTTTACTCACCATTAAACTCGACATCTTCAACAGCTTCTCTGAATGTAAAAGATAAAATAGAGGCAACTCTAAGTGTTTCTTGGATGACCCTCGTAGTGATTGGCATTTTCTTGGTGTCTGCCCACTTCAAAACCTTCTCTTCTCCACACTCTTCTTTGTACTTCTTTATAGCCTCTTGCTCTTCCTGTAAAGTCAAGAAACATGCAGGGAATGAAACAAGTTTTTTCTTAACATTTGATCAGATTATGCATCTTGAATCCTATGATGAAACCATCGTTAAAAGAACTGGTATTTTTTCCTGTTATGGAATCTTACCGTAACAGCTTGGAGAACACTGGGATTTTCGGCAAGGTACTTAATAATCCATGTTAGAACACTAGCAGTGGTGTCACGGGCAGCAAAGATTACACCGATGATATTGTCTGCAATTTGCTCATCAGTTAGTCCTTCTGTCTCCCCCATGAATGATCCGAGTAAATCCGTGTGATTATGTTTCATTTGTCTCCTAAGCGACAGAATTTTGGCCAAGATCTGTGCCAATTCCTTTCTAGCTTTCATTGCATTGTGAAAAAGTGTTCCAGGAACATTGATTGGCATCGAATTGTATCCCTTTTCAAGAATGTAATAACACCTCTTTAGATCTTCTCTGTACAATACTTCGTCTTTTCCAAAGATTGACAATAATGCCACATTGAATGTGTACTGAAACAATCAATTGAAAATTATCAGTATCAAGATTTCAAGTTGTTTAGTAGTAGAAACAGGGGGAATTTTTCTTTTTTTTTGTCATTGTTTTCGTTCAGTGTTTATTTTGAAAGTGTAACATACTGTTTTCATTTCTTGATAAGTTGTTATCAATTTTCCTTCCCACGACTTGAGGGAACTAATGGCTAATGATTCGATATCTGGCATGATATTCTTGATTGCTTCAGGCATGAATGCGCGGAGGACGAGTTTTCTAAGCTTCGTGTGGTACTCTCCTTGATGGAAGAATATGGCCTGTTTGCCTAACATTCTCTCCTTGCTGGCTGGAAATGTGGGCTTAAAGAGGTGAGCTTTGGAAACTAATACAACTTTCGCTGCTTCTGGACTTGCAATCATCACACACTGACATCCCAGGATGTGAGTCTTGAATATTGAACCGTACCTATAAAAAAATCAAATCAAGTAGCCATATCAGAAAATATTCAACCTTAAAAAAGTGAGATTTTCTAATTTCTTAGTGGTGGCATAACGAGTTCTTGAATTCGAGCTCCACCGAGGGTCTGAAAACAGGATGGACCCTCTGAACCCAGGAACTTCAGAGGGGGGGATTAGGCCGAGAAAAGAATTTGAATTTTAAAACAAACAACTTGTAATCAATTTTTCAGCTTGATAAGGGACGACCTCCCCCCCCCCCCCCCCTTTGTTCCAGTTGGATCCATCTCTTGCTAGAAGGAAATTGAACTTACTTCTTGACCTTTGACGCAAAGAAAACATTTGGGTTTTGCGAATATAAGTGGAAGGTTTCACCAATATAAGGCCAACCCATTGTTCCTGGTGGAAGTGGCAATTGAACATGTCCAATTTTCAGGAGTTTGAAGATGTAATTTAGGACATAGAACAAGAAAACCAAGACTAGCATCAAGAAACACAAGGAAAGAGATTCCATTTATTTGCTTGTGCTGCTACGGCTTCCTAAATACTGGTAGAAGTACAGCAGTAAGAAATTGGCGATCTTTTCCTTGGTTTCAGGTCGAGGCAAATGAAATAAAGATGGTTATTCTGTGGAGAAATGGAGTGTGTTTAAGGGGTATTTATAGGCCCGTACCATATGGAATCTGCTCCAGCTCATGAATTGGTAAGAGTAGAGAGAGGACACATGAAGAGAGATTATAGGCATGCATACGATGAGAGATAAAGGTGGACACGTGTCATATCGAGTTCGCAAAGAGAGAGGGTATGTTGGGGGAGTTATTGGTTGACAATGAATGCTTCATCGGTCATGAAAGAGAGGTGGGAGGAAACCACCCTTTTTTTTAAGGATCTCACAAAATAGTGGGAAGAGTCGTAGCTTCCGTACAATATTATAAACTTTGGGTTAGTATTTACTTCCTGTTAAATTGAATATTAAAAATATCTGTTTATGTTTATTAATCTTAACACATACATGTTGGGGAAAACCCATAAACCGCAGAATCCATCACGTTAAATCATTAAGAATTTGACTGAAAACTTAAGCGGAAGCGTACCTGAAGCCATAATTCTGAATTGTTTAGAACGTGTCTTGATCTTCCAGATCTACGCGCTCTTTCCTTGAGAGAATCCTTTAGTTTTCTCTTCAGAACTATTTTCTTAATGGGAGAGAGAATAGTGAAAGTGATAACGCGAGATCTGGGGACCATGACCCTTATTTATAGATAATATCTTCTGATATTTCCGTTTTAACCCATCATAAAAACAGAAATTACACTTATGTCTCTACACATTAAAGGCCCACAACCCATTAGATACATTAAAGCCCAATAACCCGAAACATTAATTTGATCACTTTATTTTTGGGCTTAACTTAATAGACAACCCACACACATAATTATTCACATATAAGCCCATATAAATAAAATTGATCTAACAATCTCCCACTTGGGCTATATGTGCAACCTTATAATTATGTTTGTGGAAATAACCTTATGAGCTCAAAATTGTTGTCATTCCGAAATGTATCTATAACCAATCCGGTCCATCAATCACATCAACATAGGATCAAAGCAGTCTTCGCTACACTCAAGGTAACTCGACCCATCAATGGTCACATATGCCAACACAACTGAATGACATGGATCATGAAGTGGATGTGTAGCATGGAAATTTCATGCAATGTGACCGTAACATGCCTATTTCCAACTGGTCCTCCCTTTAACCTTATTGAGATCAAACTTTAAATCATAATCAGAGTGTGACTTAACTTGAAATTTATTTCTGCAGAAAATAAGTTTACATAACTGTAACTGAAAATGTCTACAACTGAAAAGCATTTAAAATAACAAACTCCCACTAAAACTGAATTTCCTCAATTGACATAACACCCATACTAGCAGTGTGCTCATGAAACTGTTTGGGTGGTAGTCCCTTAGTAAGCGGATCCGCAACCATGGAGTTTGTACCGATATGCTCAATAGACAACTTTCCACTCTGAATTCTTTCTTTAACAACCAGAAACTTGATGTCAATATGTTTTGACTTCGTCGAGCTCCTGTTGTTATTGGAATACATAACTGCTGATTTATTGTCACAATATAATCTTAGTGGCTTTTCAATGCCATCAACAATGCGCAGTCCCGTGACAAAAATTTTGCAGCCATATTCCGTTATTAGATGCCTCATAACATGCTACAAACTCAGCTGCCATGGTGGAAGAGGCTATAAGTGACTGTTTAGCACTCTTCCAGGAAATGGCACCTCCAGCAAGGAGATAGATGTAGCCCGACGTAGATTTCATACTATCTTGGCATCCAGCAAAATCGGAGTCAGTATACCCAATGATCTCAAGCTGATCCAACCTCCGATATATGAGCATGTAATCTTTTGTTCTCTGAAGGTACCGTAAAACCCTTTTGACTGCTTTCCAATGTTCCACTCCTGGATTACTTAAATATCGTCCCAACATTCCTGTCACGTACGCAATATCTGGACGTGTACAAACCTGAGCATACATCAGACTCCCCACTGCAGATGCATAGGGAACCTTCTGCATTTCTCTTTCCTCAAAATCATTCTTTGGGCATTGTTTGAGACTAAATTTGTCTCCCTTAGCCACAGGGTATCCGTTGGTTTACAATCTTGCATCCCGTATCGCTTGAGAACTTTCTCGATATAGCCTTTCTGAGATAATCCAAGAATACCCCGAGAACGATCCCGATGTATTTGAATACCCAGTACAAAAGATGCATCACCAAGATCTTTCATCTCAAAATTCTTTGATAGAAATCTCTTGGTTTCATGCAACAACTCTATATCGTTGCTAGCGAGCAGAATATCATCAACATATAAAACCAGAAAAATATGCTTACTCCCACTGAACTTATGGTACACACAATCATCGACCAAATTCATCTCAAAACCAAACGAGATGATCACTTGATGAAATTTGAAATACCATTGTCGAGATGCTTGCTTGAGCCCATAGATGGATTTCTTTAATTTGCAAACCATATTATTTGTGTCTTTGGACACAAAATTTTCTGGTTGCACCATATAAATCGTTTCATCAATGTCACCATTTAGAAACGCAGTATTTACATCCATCTGATGAAGCTCAAGATCGAAATGCGCCACCAAAGCCATTATAATCCTTAAGAGTCTTTCGAAGAAACCGGAGAGAAAGTCTCTTTATAACCAATGCCTTCTTTCTGTGTATAGCCTTTAGCGACAAGACGAGCCTTATATCTTTCCACATTGCCTTTCGAATCCCTCTTGGTTTTAAATATCCATTTGCAACCAATGGGCTTCGTACCTTTAGGCAATGGGACAAGATCTCATACGTCATTATCCTTCATGGACTTTATCTCTTCATTCATGGCATCATTCCACTTTTGAGAGTTAGAACTTTCCATGGCTTGACGGAAGTTAATAGGATCATCCTCCATCAATCCAATGTCTGCCTCATGTTCTTGAAGAAATACAATGTAATCGTCCGGCACTGCATTTCTCTTTCTCCGCTCTCTAGTGGATCTCCTTAATGGCATAGGTTCTGGAGGTGCTTGAGTTTGTTCATCTGGAAATGGGAGGAATCTCTAATATTTTCTTCCTGTATTGTGTCTTGGTCAAAGTGAGGAATATGATCCTGATCAAGGTCCAAGACACCTGTGGGAATATTTACATATTCCTCTTCAAAGACAATATCCCTTACTTTATCTCCCCCCCGCAAACTCAACATCCTCAAAGAACCTGGCATTTCCTGACTCAAAAATCGACTTACTCGTGGGATCATAAAACTTGTACCCCCTGGATCTTTCAGAGTATCCAATAAAATAACAACTAACCGTCCTTGAGTCCAGTTTCTTTTCATTAGGCTTGTAAGGCCTTGCCTCAGCTGGACATCCCCAACGTGCAGATGCGTAAGACTGGGCTTTTACCCGTCCAAAGTTCATAAGGGGTTTTGGTCGCTGCCTTAGTTGGAACCCTGTTAAGGATATATGCTGCGGTCTTTAGTGCTTCTCCCCAGAGTGATTCGGTAAGGTAGAATGACTGATCATACTCCTCACCAATGTCCTTAAGCGTTCTGTTTCGTCTTTCAGCAACACACATTCATAGTGGGCAACCCGGCATAGTGTACTGTGGGACGATACCGCATTCCTCTAGGAATACTTGCAAAAGGTCCTGGACGTTGTTCCACCTGAACCGTCATATCTACCATAGTATTCACCACCACGGTCAGATCTAACGCTTTTTAATCTTTAAAACCAAGTTGATTTTCAACTTCAGCTTTATAGTTTTTGAACACATCCAATGACTGTGCCTTTTCATGATGAGATAAATGAAGCCATATCTTGAAAAATCGTCTGTGAACGTTTATAAAATACTGTTGACCATTCCAAGAAGCCGAAGGGAATGGTCCACAAATATCAGTATGTATAAGTTCTAAGACGCCTGAACACCTATTGGCTTCAAATCTCCTTTTGTTGGTTTGTTTTCCCTTTATACAATTAACACAATTATTAAAATCTGTGTAATCTAAAGGTTCGAGAATTTCGTCTGACACAAGTCTCCTTATTCTCTTTTCAGAGATATGACCCAATCTTTTGTGCCATAACGCAGCTGAATCTCACTGGTTAATTTTCTTTTAGTGCCTCTACTTGTTTGCAGGGTTTAAGTAAATGAAAGCAAAACTCCAAAGAATAAAAGATTATCGTAACATGAATATAAAGAACCAGAAAAGAACCAACCAATTTTGAATCGAGAAAC